>NC_056751.1:247025371-247320371 GCF_019279795.1 Protopterus annectens
AAGTCCAAAATATTAGGCCATCATTCCTATGCTGATTCACTATGTTCATGAAACTAATGAAAGCAGTTGTGCTGTGTTTTGGATGGAAGCCATGCTGTGTGGGGGCAGTGAGGTTGTTATTCAAGAGGTGATTAAGGAGTTGAGAATTAATAAATTTTTCCAGGATCTTGTATAGAGGGGAGAGGATGGCAATGGGCCTACAATTGGTTAAGTGCAGAGAGCGACTGCCTTTATGAAGGATGATGTAGGATGCTTTCCAGATAGATGAAACATATTTCTCAGTGATGGATCAATTTATGAGAATAGATATTGGGTGTGAAACAGCACCTGCAGCAAGTTTAAGGTAATCATTAGGAAGTTGGTCTGGACCAGGAGAAGAGCATTTGAGTTTAGTTAGGAGTTTTTTTTATTTGGTGAGTTTGGATTAGTTGAAAGCTGAAGGAGTCAGGTTTTGCTTTGAAATCTGGGAGGAGTAATAGTTAAGAAGTAATACTGTGCTTTAAAAGTGATAGTAAACAATTAATATAGTAGTTATTAAATTGAATGGCAATGTCTAGAGAGGTTGAAAGCTTAGGGTTTGGAGTGGATATGTGGCCAAGCTTTAAGAGTTGGTTGATGGTTCCCCAGAATTTTTTGGATTATTGAGGTATTGATTTTGGATAGATGTGTACTATTGTATCTTGTCATGTTTGATTTGATTTTTGCTAGGTTGCAGAGTTGCTTGTAATTTTGGAGGGTAGTAGGATTTTTAAAGAGTTGATGATTATGCCAAGCTTTGCCTCTTTCTTTGAGGAGCTTTTTGGTGTTGGAGGACAGCTAGGGGATGAATCTTCTTTTTGTCTGGATTTTCCTAAAGGGGGCTAGTGTGTTAAGAGTGGAGAGAAATTTGTCATGAAAATATTGGACTGTTTGGTCAAGATGGAGATACTTTAGGAGGGACCAATTAATTTGTTGGAGTAAGGAGGAGAAACGTTCTTTACTAAAATTTGTTTTATTGCAGGTGAATTTGTAAGTGATTTTCCCAGAGGGAGAGAGGTTTTGTTTCAGTAGGAAGGTTGGATGATGATCACTTAGGCTTTCAGGAAGGCAATCCGAAAGGTAGGTATTGGGCTTGGAATTGGTGAGGACCTAGTCCAGGATTGAATGTTTGTTGGAGTGTTTGTCTGTCCTAGTGGGGTTAAGAATTAATTGTTTGAAGCTCTAAAGATTGATGTGATGTGATGGATTGTTGTAAACAATTGTATTCCAGTCTAGGGTGAAATCACCCATAATTATGTTTTTGTGTGTGTATGAAAAAGAGCACCATCCAAGAAATTCTTTAATGGAAAATGGGGTGTTACCTGGGGGGGGAGATAAATTGCTATGATATTAGTATTTTTGTGAAAAGTAATTTGCAGGTGAGTGATACGTACTTTCATGTTGTAGGTAGAAATGCTCAAGTTTAAGAAAATCTTTCTAAGAGATTGCCACTCCACCTCCTAATTTTGGGAATCTATCTTGCCTAATTATATTGAAGCCCAGGGGATAGGATTTCTTGGTTCTGAATATGAGGCTTGAGTCAGGTTTCCGTTATGATGGAAAAATGTGGAGAGTAGTGGGTAATGGTTGCATGGAATTCACTGATTTTATTAAGTAAACTTCTGAGGTTGAAATTTAGTATTAGAAATTTTGTGCTTTTCGGGTGAGTTAGGTTAGATAGGGAGAAGAGACCTGGATTGTTGGAGGTGGTAGACTGTGGAAAGGATGGATGGCCTGGGTTCAGATGAATGTCGCCATCTAAAAGTATGTGATTGTTTAGGAGAGGGTATAGGTGTTTAGATTTAATCAGTAGTCTTTGGAATTTGTGTGTATTTGTGCTGTTGTAGTTGGTGTGGAGAATCTTATAAGAGACATATAGTGAGGCAGAGTTGTGAAACATGTGAGGTGATATAAAGTGTGGGGGTTGGATAGTTATGTACTACTATGAAATGTGGGGGAGGGAATAAATATTAAGTTAGATATGTAATAGTGTGTGGCAGTAGACATGGACAACAGGAGAGTTGTGAGTTGCAGTAGTGTTTTGGTTAGGGGAGTTAGGGACATTATTGTGTTTGAGTAGATTTTAGCTTGTAGGAGAATGGAGGGAAGAAGAGAAGTTAGTATGAGTAGATTAGTGATGATTGGATGAAGGGTGGGAGACTTTAGTGATTTGAAGTTATTGGTCAGTTGAGGAAGTAGGTGTGGCGATGGGATAGAATAAACCTAAGGAGAGTGGGGGTGGGTGGGAATGGGGGTAGGGAAGTGGGGTGAGCCTGAGCAAAGTGAGGTTGAGCAGAGTGGGCTGAGCCTGGAATCACTTGTATATCACAAAAAAACAATCAAGTTCACAGATAGAATGCTTTTGAGAGACTCAGGTAAGGAAGACTTAGAAGTCTAATGATTATGTGGCCTGTTTTGACAGACAAAGACTGGGGGTAGGAAGCTAGCCTTGTAGCTATGCAGTAAAAGGTGAATTGTTTAGTACAAGTGAAAAAAGAAAATAAAGTCTAGTAAGAATTTTACACAGTGTGTGGAGAAAAATGGGGGGGCAGGAAACCAGATTATTTTAGTGATGTGCAGTTAGTAGGCTGGGCAACAGAGATATATAGGTTGGTATTTGTTTGTGTAGTAATCAGTGGGGTAGTGTAGAAAAGGGTAGGAGATATAGCATAGTGTAAATGTCTATTTAGGAGGGATACTGGAGAGGTTTGTCAGGGAGGGTCATTGGTGGATAGCAGGAGAATATTGTATGAGGTGATAGAGTACAAGAGTAATAACAAAGAGCTGGTTGAGATGTGTAAGGATATTAGGTGTTAATCTTTTTTATTAAGGTGAAGCATTATGTTAGGGTCCTTTTGGTAAATAGAATATAAAGAGTAATGGGCGTAATAGAGTTGGTGGCTAATAGGTTGTGTGAGTAGTGTTTTATTTGTGGGGAAAACGGGTATAAATTGGCAGGAGGGGTGATAAATATTTGAGTACTGATAGGTTAAGAGAAGGGATGAGTTAATGTAGAAGCAATTATGTGATCTGATAGTTGAGTTTGGGTTGTGATTGGTTGTTGCTGTGTAGGTGGGGTTTGGAAAGTATAAGTCTAGCAGAAGTAGGGTTGGGTAGGAATGGGGGTAGGGTAGGGAGTGGAGTGAGCCCAAGTGTAGAGGGCTAGTGCGAGCCTTCAGCATTTATGCTGTGCACAAAAAAGTATCACCAGTCCAGTACCAGAAAGGAAGATACAGTGACTATGCTATGAAAAATCTTTAACTGAAGTTAATGCAGTGAGCTTAAGATATTTTACTCTCAATTTGCCAAAAGGTATATTTACTTTCCAGGTGTGTTGCTAATATAGTTGACTAAAAATGACTAGCCCACAGAGCAGCAGAGGAAAATACTACTGATTGATAAGTTGCAGGAAAAGGTTATAGTGAATATTGTAAGTAGATGTTAATGGAGTGTGCTAAAATGTAAAGACCAGGAGGGATTTGGGCTGCTGGCATCCTTTGTATTGTGATCATCAGTATAACATTACACTAAACAGAACATGTTGTTCAAGCTGGTAATTATGAGCATACTTTAGTTAGTTTGTTTTCCTTTTGTTTTTAAATTTACTTCAATCCCATAGCAGGACCAGACATGTAGATAGTTTCCATGTTTGCTTGGTTGGTTACGGTTGGGATTGTGGCTAAGCAGGAGACTTGAAAAGTAGAAACAGGAGTGAGAGAGATGAGCTACTGGTTAAGGCCAAATAAAGTATACACTAAGATACAGCAAGTCCGTAAAATTCTTAAAAAAATGCTAAAGGTTGGCAATGGGTCTTTCACTTCATCAAAACACATTGCTGTAGGTCATATTTATCAATCTTACTACTCTAATTGGCTTACAGAGAAAATCTACTCCTTAGCTGTTAATGTGCCAATGCTAGTTCTAAGGTTTAGAATACAATGGCTTATTCTATTCCATACTACAGTTCACAGGTCAAACGGCTCTGAATTGCTCAATAACAAGTATTAATCAGACTGCATGTCAGCCGGGTGCTGCTGCACAAAATGGCAGTCTGCTAACCTGAAAGGATTACACTTATGCAAAGACATTGCAGAACATTGTAAGACGTGCTAAGGCAGTGTCATAAGCAAGAAATTATAGAAACTGTGCATATCACAATACACCCTTAATTAACTATAGCACTTGGTATTCTTAATGCAAATTGTGCAATAAGCACCTCAAATGCTTGTGTAGCCAAGCATAAAGACAGAGTCAATGCATTTAAATTGAATAGGAGACTCAAATAAGCAACATTGTTCCATAGCAAGTTACTATTAACAAACAATAAAACACATATATATATGTGTAAATAAAAAACAACTGCTGTTTTGCCAAGTACAAATAAATCCAGGTCCCGAAATGTAAAGATGCTTTATTGGTCCAACCACCTCAATAGGAACACCACCAAATAAACTGCAAGCTGTTAGTGAAAACACAATCCAAATAACGTATTCCACAAAACGTTTTCGTCGCCAAATTCTATATATATATTTATAGACAGAGAGAGAGAGGGAGCAATAAAAAAAAACAAATACAAAATAATTTAAGAGATAGCCAAGTCTCTAAGCACAGCAATGCCCTAATGCCCTCCAGGTTCTGTATTGTTGTAGAAATAATGACCTTCTACCTGCAGTGTCTGGACTCGAAACATCCTTGAGAGCATGTTATTTCCACAATGGCACATACCCCTTTGGGAATTATTGTTTCTTTATTGTTGTTATTATTATCATTATTATTATTATTATCTTCATCATCATCATTGTTATTTTGCCTCACAAAATATCAAGTATATTGCAGTTGCAGATGTTAAATCTAAAAATCAATAATTAACTTTTTTATTACAGAATATGTAGAATAAATAAAGATACTGTATAAGCACTGGTAACTGACTATGCTCACCATCAGCTTTGTTCTGCCACTAGGCAGTTCTTCTTGCTTCCCTTATGTATTTTCTTGTTCATTACAAGGTGGCCTTCTTTTAACACAGACATATCCACGAACTTGCTGTCTTCTGGTTAGCAGTCCTTGAGTTTATTATCAATGTCATCTTGCAGAAAAATGATCTTCTTATTGCAGCAAGTCCCTTCAATAAATGTAGTACTTATAAAAGGATCCATTCTATGGGATATATACATATTACATGTCCTTAGGATATAATAAAACACTTGACAGTTCGGTAACAATTGTCCTTTTTACCTAATTTTAAACAGACTTCATACAAAATTATTTTTTACACCTTTATAAAACTGAATTTTATTGTTAAAACAGCAGTAAATAATACAGATAGAACAATTTATATAACAAGAAAGTAAAAGAAAATGCAAGTATATATCTCAGGAAAATAAACTATATACATCATATGCGAGTGCCAGCATAACTGCATCATCACAAAGCTTGAAAATGAGCCTTCAGACAGTGACTCTGAAGAATAAACAATAGCCTATTAATTAACTAACATTAACAAAGAAATTACCTTTCTAGCTATGGTACTGTAACACTCCAAACTCTTCACAAATGTTATTCCAGTGTTCAGCAATACAAGGGTGAGCAAAAGAGTCTTTAAAAACATAAATGATTCAACTCAAGTGTAATTGTGAGAAGTGTGCAAATGCTGCCAAAGCAACATAACCGCTAGATTTCCAATGCTGTGCACATAAACACAAAACAGCTGAAACCTATCCCACCTTCCAATCAACAACGTTTCCTGTCATAAATGGCCTGGGAAAAACACCACAATTTCCAATCTTCTTCCAATGGTAAGCCAAACAAGGACCACACCAATGCCTGCACTTGATTCTAGTGGATGCAAACTCTGGGACATTTCCAGAAGATGCATTGAAAAAGAAGTCTGAGCTGTCGATCCCTACATTTAGGCCAAAAACTTCAATTATGAAGGAGCCTGCCACACTATATCCCACTCATTACCTGTTAATGTAACCCCTTTTGAAGCTCGACATCTATCATGGCATGTCTCTTCCACAGGTCTCTATATATCACCCACTGTAGTGCTCCTTTTAACATTCCTGCACTTCTCCAAAGATATACTTCTGCCCTTACATTCTACTGAGATAGTATGACTCATCCATATCTGACTAAGTTGTATATATGTCAGACTATCTTAATCCTTCACACCACATGCCTCCATTAAAACACGAAAATCAATGACATTTACTATTTGACTAAAGAAAATTTGCTTCCAAAACCTCAAACCTCACATTTCCAGAAAGGTTTCTGTTTGCCTCCCTGACAGACTTCATAACTAGAGGGTGTGACCAAATGTGACCTAGTCTAGAAATCCTCTGCCTCAGTCTAAATCACCTAATGCTCTACATTCTTCATAAATCAGATCCTGTAAATATAAAAGGAGGGGCCAGTGCCAGACATCCTCATGTTGTCCTTTGGGTTGTCCATCATCTTCTTCCCTAGCTTTTGGGGAACCTTGACTCTGACCTACACATTACTAGTTCAGTTTATATGCTAAGGCAAATCTTTCGAAATGAGGAAGCCCCAACCCACCATACACTTGTGGTAAATTCCGAATACTTGCAGAGATTATTCTTCCCTCCTTGCCTAATCACAATTATCCTCATATGATCCTTATTATATGGCGATTGGCCACACAGGTTAGTTTCTAAGCAAGAAATGAATGTGTGGAATTGCCATCATATTCACCACCTGAATCATACCTGAAACAGTAGCAAACAATTCCAGTTTAGACTACAGTTCCTTAACCTTAAGGAACAATCTGATTAAGTTCCCTTCTAATGTATTTGCTAGAGTATGAGTAACCACAATGCCTAAATAAACATAGGTTACCATACAAAGTTCTTATATGTACTCATTCCTGAAAGATAGCCCACCTGAGAAATAAACCTTAAACTGGTAGAATGTGTGTCAGAAATGTTTAAAAGGCATCTTTCCCCCAAGACAGAAAAAAGGTTCAGCAAGTGTCTTCTATGTCAAAGTGTAGTAGATAAGATTTCTAAATTCTAAGCAGTGAGTATACTGTCATTTTAGTTCTTTTCTGTTTCTAATGACGTCTAAGTTGTCATTACATAGACACAAAGGAGAGCCATAAGGATGTGTCACAACCATTTACTGACATGGCAGACAACTGCTACAGATGGCCAGCTACGTGACACACTGTATGAAGTTAGCATTATGAGTAAAAGATAGCTAACTATATGTATATGTATCCGGAAACAAAATAATAGTGGTTGAAACTGACCCCCTAATCCTATCTTGAAATTTGTCCTGATCATCATCTAATGTTTTAAGACTGTAGTTATTAAATAAAATATGTGAATAATTTTCTGTGTTCTGTGTGCTTTTAATACTCATAATACAGAAGTATTTATCGAACACATTTTCCAAAATGCAGCAGTTTTCATCTTTCATATTTTGTAATTGACTAATACTTTTTATCCATTTCCGGTGCAGATTGGGTTGCAATTAGTAAGTTGCTTTTTGTCTTTTTTGTTTTTCATTGTTTAGTTTTTGACATATCAGAGACTATAATAACATTATTTACATACTGATGTTGGAATTAAAATGCATGTTTAATATGTTATGTACCAAGGATAGGAATAATGAAGCCAGACAGCCAGTATTGTGGCAGCTTATCCCTGAAGTGCTTCCCTCTCTTCTCAAAACCTGCCATCTATTAAGGTTGTTAAGATGGTTTTCCCATGGCTGGGAGGATGAACCTTTGCAAGGGCTTGTAATAAAATGCATTGTCAATGGGGTGTTCTGGACCTGTCAGTTTGTAATTCCTTGATATAACCCTTATGCACATCATCAGAGGCCTTGGATGGTGCTTTGAGGACTTGTACCTGGGAGATTTGGAGAGGGGTGCAGTTATGTGATCTGGGAATGTGGGGGGTTGAATTTATCTTCTAGTAGATGTGCTATATCTTTTTGTCAGTATGTGACATTATTTCTCAGGTTTCTAACATAGTTAAAGAAGACTTTATGATTGTCTTTTGCCTGAGTAGCTATTTTTCACTTGCACCTTGCTTTTTTAGGCTCATAGGTTCATAGGAGGTTAGTAGGCTAGCAGGCCTAGAACCTTTATAAGACTAGGCATGTTAATCCCAGGTTGCCCCAACTGTTCTTGGTTAGATGGACATATTTTACAGATCAGTACCAACTACCCCTGTCCATGAAGGACATAGGTGCCAGCTACAGGGTGAATTTGCTGTCACCCATCCATTTGTCTAGCTTGTGCTTGAATAGGGTCATTGAGGAGCTCTGCCTCACATGAATTGAAAGTTTATTGCAGTGGCAATCTCTGGGAGACATACCTGTTTCTCCCGCATGTTCTGTTAATGTCACTGGCAAGGTTGAGATTCCTAGAGCGAGTGATGCTAGTGCAATTTGATTTGCAGGATGTGCAGCATTTCCATCAGGCTGGGGTCAGAGACTGCCCTGTAGGTCATGGTTTGGATGCCCTGTATTTTCTTAGTGAGAAACCTCTGTGGTCTCTCCAGTTGCTGCAGGTGTCTGGTGAGACACTTGCAGAAGGGAGCATTGTACTCTATTAATGGTCTGATTAGGGTCAAGTAAAGTGGGGTTACACATCCTTAGACCTGGATGTGATGCCTTTATTTGTGAGATGAGCAATGTAGAAGGCGTCCCTTACTATTGTGGAAATCTGGTGGTCAAAGTTCAGATTGCGGTCAACCTGTGTTCCCAGATCTCACACCACTGGGTTTGAACTTAGAGGGGTGCTGTCAATAATTTAATTAATGGGGAATTCCACTTTGCCATATGGGATAACAGTGTACTTTCTTGTGTTTAGTTTTAGACCGTGACTCTGGCACCAGTTGTTTGTTTGTGTTAGCCCCTCCTGTAATATGTTAACATCATTGAGGGACTCAATTATTGCACCTAGTTTGCAATCATCAGCGAACTTAGTAAGCCAGAGGCCATCTGTTTTAGTCTGGACTTCCAATAAATAAATTCCAAATAGTAAAGGATCCAGTACAGATCCTTGCAGTATGCCACTGGTGACAGGTCTACTAGTAGAGGTGGAGTCACCAACTTTGACAGTATGTGTACTGTCGGTGAGCCAATTAGTTACCCATCTAGTGATGTAAGGGTTAACACCTAGGTGGGAGAGTTTTTCAGTTATACCTGAGTGGGGGATTGTGTCAAAGGCTTTAGCTTGGTCCAAATAGGCAGTATACACTGTCTTACTTTCATCCAGGGCTTTGGTGACTTTCTCAAAGGCATCTACCAGGTTCAATAAGCACAATCTACCCTTAACAAAGCCAAACTGTGTTGAGTCTAGAGTTGAAAGTTGCCTTTGTCCTTGTTGATAAGGTCGATAATGATGCTGGTTAGACTTATGGGTCTGTAGTTCCCAGGGTCAGTTGATGGCCCTCCTTTATGCAAGGGGATTACTGTTGCTATTCTCCATTCTGCTTTTACAAAGTCAGTTCTCAGGCTATGGTTAAGTGAATGGCAAGTTGGTCAGCTAGGTCCTGTTTTAGATTGCTTAGTAAGCAACCTGGGATGTTATCTGGCTGCATCAAGGCCATGTTTTTAGCCTTGGAGAGTGTAGATATGACTTGATCTCTAAAGATAATAGGTAGAGAACTGGTGTCATAGATGCTTTGGGGTATGGTTGGTGGGGATACAGGGTAAAGTTTGCACCAAATCTGTAAGCTATCAGGTTGGCAATTTCCTCCAGTATAGTATGAGTGGTACCATCTACTACTATTTTGGCACATAGCTGGGCACTCCCTTTTAGATTTGAGACATAGTTAAAGAGAGCCTTATGGTCGTCTTTGGCTAGGGATGCTATTTTAGCTTCATAATTAGCTTTAGAGAACTTTACAAGACGTCTAATTTGCTTGTTCAATCTGTGGAGGGAATTCTTCCTCTGCAGATGCAGTTGCCTTTTGTTCTTGGACATCAGTTTCTTCCCTTTGTTATACAATCTCTTTATACTAGATGTCTACCAAGATGGCTTGTTTTTTTTTCAGGAGGGCCTGGTTTTAATCCAGTCAGGTACAGATGAGTCTGTACAGTTGCTAAAGTGATAATACAGGGCATTTGTGTACATCTCTCCCTAGGACTCATTATTGCCTGTGATTGCAGGGGGGATACAACTTTTTATACCATCATTTAGTAGGCTGCAGTTTGCTTTGGAGAAGTTCCTTAGTTTTCTTTTTTTTTTGCTCCTGTAATGGTGTGGGGTCCAGTTGTTGTGTCTTTCGGCTTATCCTGGTTAGGGGTCGCCACAGCGGAACTCCGGTCCGCTAATGTTTGGTAGTGTATTTTTATGTGCCGAATTACCAGCCCTGATGCACAACCTTCAATGAAGGTACACCCATTCACGCATGCCTCCAAACAGAAGATGCTCTAGCTGAGAATCGAATGGGACAACGTTTTGCTGTGAGGCGACAACGCTACCGCAGCACCACTACCACGGGTAATGGTGTGGGGTCCAGTAATTACTTCTAATGAGACTGATTTGTGGTCTGACTATACAATGGAGGGCATCACACAGGGGGCAGCTCCGTGACCACCCATGCTGGTGAGTACTATGTCAAGGACATTAGAGCCACTTGAGGGGGTGCAGACTATCTGTTCCAGAGCATGTGCACTGACAAAGTTCAGGAACCTCTGGATAAGCATGTTTGAACTTGTGTACATTTCCCAGTCGATGGAAGGATAATTGAAATCTCGCATGAGTAAGGTGTTGGGCTGTATGGCAAGTGATTCCAGTAAGTTCAGGTAGACATTGTGCTTTTCTTGGTACATGGAGGAGGACCTATATCTAGCAATGATGTGCTAGGGTGTTTTGCCTATAGTTAATTGGGCATGGAGCAGGTCGAGAGAGTCATACTGTTTCATCAGTCTTGAGGTGTACTTGGCTTTAATTAAGATGGATACACTTCCACCTGTGGTTCTTTCACACTCATTCTGAAGTTTGAATGTGTGGAAGGCATTGTAGTCTTGCACCGATGGGGTGCTCTCTGCAGCCTTGAACCATATTTTAGTGACTGCACAGGCATTGTAGACTCCTAGCATTAAGCAGCAGAACTTTGAGTTGGTCTTGAGTAGATTTTGAGATGTCAGAAAGTGTATCGTTTTGACTTTGCGTACAAAAGGCACTATGGGGGGAGGCAAGCACTAGCCAGTGTCCAAAAGCCTAGGGAAGACAGGTATAGACCATCTCTGCAAAGCAGGGTGGTCTGTTGACCATGTCTTTCCAGGCTAACAAATGCTGGATGCCCCTGGAATGACAACATAAGCTAAGCCAATTCTTAAAGTCAGTTATTTTTTGTTTATATTGTGTCATCATCCTGGGTGAACGTAGAATGCTCCTTAGGGCTAGGGTCATACCTACCTGGGACACATAATCTGAGAGTTTAGTCATGTCTCTCTTCATATAATCTGGGAAGGTACATCTGAAGTCATGCACCCCAACATGGACTATGACAGAAGTCATAACGGTACTTGTTATTGAATGGCCAGAATGCATGTGTGATCTGATGGATCCTTGGACCCAATAGGCCATGACCTTCTCCTTGTCCAGCCTGGTGAGGGGGACATCTTTGTGTCTCACTATGGAGTCTCCTATGACCAAGACATTAGGTTTCAAAGTATTTTTCCTTAGGGGCTTATTTGGTGACACAATGATATGTGTGTTATGTGCAGTGGTTTCTATACGTGTTGTGGTTTGTGCAGATATATTGTGCTTGGGAGGTCTCTGATCTTTTTGTAGGCTTCTATTGATACCTACACATATGTGGATTTATGTGTTGTGTCCTGAACTTGTGTGAGAGGTGAGGTGCATGAGTTGACAACCTATTTGAGATTTTTTTTTGTTACGTGAGAGGATCATTTCCAAATGAATAGTGTAATTACATCTCTCACGTATTGCCTTTGTTTGTTTCAGGACTAAGTGGTTGTCAGTATACATAAGGCAATTACTACATTGCCTCAAGATGCCTAAGTCAATTAGGCTGGCCAGAGAAATGGTGGGAAATTGACTGTCCATAATGGCAGGTTTATACTGTAGTACTTTTGGGGAGTGGGTAAGTTAGATCAGTTTATGATGTAGGAATAACAGAGGGGCTTATTCTGTTAACGGTTTAGGATGAAGAGATGTGGTGATGCTGCTCAGTGAGCCCTTGAGTTGCCTGCAGAGCAGCAGGGTACTTGGGAGAGTTCTACTGACAGATATCTAGAGAAAATTTAAGTTTTCAGGTGTTTGTATCTATACAGGGCAGCACTGACTCCTGTTTTGTGGTGCAGAGCTACATGCAAGTACTAGGTTTAAATACAGATGAAATTCAACAGTTTTAAGACAAAGTACCAATGGGAAATCCCCAAACAGCCTGTCTCCAGCAATCCCCAACTCAAATGGAATGTGAGCTACACACCTCTGCCATAAGTATACAGGGAGGCCCTCTTAATGTAAGAGGGCTGGTTTAGAACACAGTGATACCAAACAGCCTATCTTCAGCAAGTCTGAATCTAGCCTATATAAGGCAGTAGTAGAGAATTTCAAAGTGCAGAA
Source organism: Protopterus annectens (assembly GCF_019279795.1). NCBI lineage: Eukaryota > Metazoa > Chordata > Ceratodontiformes > Protopteridae > Protopterus > Protopterus annectens. Next base: position 247,037,964 of record NC_056751.1, read on the forward strand.
AAACAATGCAGACACAATCAGCAAAAATGAAGCAGGAATTCAAATAAATACAGTTAATAAAGTGCAATGTCTTCTTTCGGCTTTTCCCAGTTAGGGGTCGCCACAGCGGAACTCCAGTCCGCTAATGATTGGCAGTGGATTTTTACAGTGCTGAGTTGCCAGCCTGACACCCAGCCTTCAAAGAAGGCACACCCATTCACGCTCGCACCTACCTGCATGTCTTTAGATGTCACTCGTCACTTGACCACGGGGAGGACATGCAGACTCCACACAGAAGGCGCTCCAACTGAGAATCGAATGGGAGAACCTCTTGCTGTGAGGTGACAATGCTAACTGCTGCACCACCGTGGCCATCTACAGTTAATAAAGTGCAATGTAGGCTTCAAATATACTTTTTTCAGTTGTTTGCAGTGGATGCTTTGGATTTCAGTTCAAATGTACTCCAGATCTCTGGCATTTTTTTTTTTTTTTGCTAATTTGATGAGGGAACAGAGTTTTGTGTTAAGTTTAGTTAGAGTGCTTTTGGGATGTGGAAAATTGCATTTTATTTTACATGCAATGAGCTTTTTTCCTTTTATTTTAGAGCCTGTTAATATTTGGGTACCACAGCAGATGTTTATTTTTAAATTTAGCATTATATTTACATTCAAGGGGACATACGCATATATGCAGTTTTTCACACGTGTGTCAAATTTGCCAGTTAAGGATTCTGCTTTCACAGCAGGGTCATCAGGGTGTAACTGAATGTTGAATTCAGCCAGGTCATCACTCAGTTTTAGAAAATTTGTTTTAGCATAATCCCTGAAAACTGTGTTATTGGAGGATGCTTCCAGATTCAATCTTAGGGTGCATGTGAGTGATTTGTGGTCCGATTTAACTAGGGAGGGGTTACAGCTGTCCCATATTGGTGAGAATGAAGTTCAAGATTTTGTCTCCCCTTGGGATGCAGAAAAAAAAATGGTTCAGTAAGTTTGTAAGTGTGAAGTCCAGAAATCTCTGTTAGGGGATATATAAGTCTGTCAGTTGATGGAGCAGCAGTTGAATTCCCTTAGGAGAATGGTTATTGCCTGAATGTTTATGGATTTTATACTAGTCAGGTAGGAGGTATGGGCCAAGGGGGATAAAGACCGGGATCCTATAGTTAGCTAGGATGTGATATAATATTTTGTTAATGGATGAGTTCTAGGTCATTATCCTGTCTAATGATTCTGAAGCTGAAATTCTGTTTTATGAATTTAGAGACACCACCGCTTCTAGTGGCTTCATTTAGTGTGGTGGATCTTAACACATGGTAGGCATTGAAGCCTTGCATTGATGGGGTACTCTCAGAAGTCTGGAACTAGGTCTCCTTGATTATGCCAACATCAATGTATTCAAAGGTAAGGACCGCCTAACTGCCTGTAAGGAATATATTTTTTTCTTAAGGCTTTTGGCATTGTTGTTATCTGGATTATATTTCATTATGTTGGAATATTTAGAATACTTAATTGTCTGAAAAAGGTACTATGGGGGTGAATAAGGTTTTGACAATATATGAAAAACTTGTGGGGAAAGATGCAGAACATCCCTGACAAAGAAGTTTGGAATGTCTAACATCTCTTCCAGGCTTGAATATATTGTACCCCTTTGGATGACACCAGAAGCTAAACCAATTGTTGAAAGCCATTCATCTTTTATTCATTTTTGCAGCATCATTTTGGTGAAAATAAAATACTGCTCAGGGCTATATTCATACCTGCCTTTAACACATTCTAAGAGCTCCATTGTGTCTCTCTTCATATAATCCAGGGAAGTATGTCTCAGGTGGTTTAGGTAGATTACCTTCAATAGCCTCAACATATATGGGTTACATGTTTGGACTGCATTGTATGTGATATGTATAGTGTGATGAAGTCTTGTACACAAGACGAACGCTAATCTTGCCTGTTATTAAAGAAGTTTGTTACTAACTGAGGGGACTGGACCTTCTCTCCTTTTTTCTGGTTTAAGTCTTTTACAGTTATATCATGGATTCTATGGGGATACGTGTTTGGTCCGCAGTGTATGTGATATGTATAGCGTGTTACATATATGGGGATATGTGTTTGGTCTGCAGTGTATGTGGTAGGTATAGTGTGCTACATATATGGGGATATGTGTTTGGTCTGCAGTGTATGCGATAGGTATAGTGTGTTACATATATGGGGCTATGTGTTTGGTCTGCAGTATATGTGATATGTATAGTGTGTTACATATATGGGGAGATATGTGTTTGGTCTGCAGTGTATGTGATAGGTATAGTGTATTTCTAACAACCTATTTGGAATTAGTAGTAACTGCATGTGAGCCTTGCCTCCAATGCCATTGTATAGCTACATTTCTCACTCACTGTATCAGATTATTAAAGTATTAGGGGTTGTCAGGAAACATGGAACATTTGCTACATTGTCTCACGATGCCCAATTCTATGAAATTGGATTGAGAGACAGTTAGGAAGTGCAAATCCATGGTTCTTGATGTTATTCACATGGGCTGTTTGTGGTGTGGTACTAAAGGATTTTTTTTTTATTTTTTTACTGAAGTGCTATTGGGTAAAAAGTGACAACATGATTCTAAGCATGAAGAATGATGCTTGCCTGGTAACTACAGAGTATTAAGTACTCAAGGGATTTAGGTGGTCAGTTGTATACCTGTGTCTATACATGGCAAAGCTTGCATGATGGGCAGTATTACACAAGTATGACTACTTTACAGAAACACAGAAATTAAAATAAAAAGAACAGCCCCATAGCTAATAATAGAAAAGTACATTTTTAGATTCTTTAAAAATGAGAAACACAGAAGCGGCTTCCCACTTTATTGTAAACCAAAGATATCCTTCTATTCTTATGCTGCAGTATTCATAACACAAGGGAGTCCACCTCTGGTTAACTCTCGTACGTCCGGTCATTTTACAAAAGATAGATGCTATTATTAGGGTGAGTGTGATGTCCTGCATCTCTCTCTGTGGACGTCAGCCATAAACATATGTTGGGTACAAAATGGACATCAGCATGCACCTTACTCAGAAGTTTTCTGCCGCCTGTGTGACTCCCAGCTCCAGTTGTCGCTCCTTCAGAAAAGTGATCTCATGTGAAGTACTCATCTTATCCAATTTCAGGTAAGTACCCCATAGGGGTTTATGATTATCCTTTGCTACTGCTCTGGGGATTTTCATGTCAGATAGAAAGAGCAAATGTAAGTGTGGAAGACAAATTTCACATAAAGATATGCATGAGCTCTGCCTCTTTTGCTTACGCCTGGAACACGACCACACTACTTGTAGTATTTGTCAGGCCTTTGTTCCCAAAACCCTCAGGAGTTGCTGAGCTGCCTTAAAATTTTATTTAAAGATGTAGCGTCAAAAGCATTTGGCCAACGCGATGGATCTGACATTGGGCCCCTGGAATGAGCCACCAGTCAAAAAGGCCAAAAAGTCTAGGCCCAAACTGACTACTGCACCCTCCCTTCCAGCCATACTTCTCAAGGCAGATGAATGCCTGGAGTCCAAGCTGGAATCCTCAGACCTTCCTTTAGACAATACTTTTTCTAACTTTAGATCAGAAAACTAGCCAAAAATGTGTGCAGGTCTAGCAATTAAACACTTTGTAATGCTGCAAACAGTTGTTAAACAACAACTAAGTACTTAACAGACTTTATAGTTGACCAGATCAGAGAATTTGCAGTGGCATGGTCATCAAGCATCATGATGCTCTGCGGAAATGAGGCAGGCATTGTGCAAACATGATTGCTTTATAGAGGCAAAAAAAAAAACAGCCATCTTAGTAATCAGAAGCACAGAAAAGACTTGGTTCTGCTCTATTCCCACTAGAATGTAACCAAATCTTTCTAACTTCACCCACAGCAATCTTGGCTCTGTAACTGTGACAGCCCTGATTCATTTCTTATACTTACTACTGCACTGTTAACACTTCCCTCACTCCCAGCACTTTGCTACTCCCACTAATGTACCTCTTCCCTTCTCTGTCCTACTTTAATTATCCCTGCATCCCACCTTCCTCTGCTAACCTTTATTACATTTATAGCCTAGACTCCACCTACTGCAATCTTGGCTCTGTAACTGTGACAAATCTGATTAATCTCTTATCCTTATCTATTAACACTTCCCTCTCTCCCAGCACTTTTTTTACCACTCCCACTAATGTACCTCTTCCCTTCCCTGTCCTACTTTAATTACCCCTGCATCCCACCTTCCTATGCTAATGTTTATTACATCCATAGCCTAAAATCCACCTTCTGCAACCTGGATCTGTAATTGCGAAAACCCTGATTAATCTTTATACTACCAACTCCCTTTCTCTCAGCACATTACTTCCCCGCTAATAGTCCCTTTTCTTTCTCTCTTCTACATTCATTTACCTTCAGCCACCTGTTAATATTAACTTGTATTTTATCCTTAGCTTTGAGATCCTGTGAATGTGCATAGCACACTAAATATGTAATTATTCGTAATTTTAGAACATATAAAAACTACTGCGATAGAAATTAAATACCGTATGCAAATGTAGCTAGCTTTTTCACTGTTAAAAACTACTATACTACTGTATACTGTTACTATGTATTCCAAAGTGTAACAACACTGTCTGATGTAAAAGTTATTTACTGTATTTGGAGCTTTTCTCCCAAGGCCTCCACTGAAAAAAGACCTGTGTCTAGTCAGACTTTCCCAGTAAACAAATGTAAAATAAAATAATAAATAATTAATAAATAAATAACTTCAGATCATGAAAGTAGCCAAAATTAAGCATAGAGCTAGCGGTGAAAACACATTACAATGCAGTAAACAATTGTAAAACAGCACGTAAATACTTAACAGATACATTTAATGCTGATAGTTGATAAAATCAGAGTATTTTCAGCGGTGTGTTTGCCAAGGGTTGTGAAGTTCTGAGGAAATGAGCCTACAATGACCACAGAGGTGAGAAGAATGTCAGATGAACTGCTGCTACCACATTGTGGGTATCTAGAAGCATCTCTAATTGTGGAGAGGGAAAAATGGCATGGGGGCACTGATTTCTACAACAAGAGCACACAGTTGTTGGCATGGTAACTGCCCACTATCAATTTTAACTTGCACTGCTTGAAAAAGACAGATTGACTGCAGAAACTGGTAGCATTCAAAATAGCCACAACACTCCATAGGTGCCAAACAGAAAGGCAATTTGCATACCTGTAAGTTTTGCAGCATTATATTTCTGTAAAGGCCAGGAAAAGAAGGCTTTATGAAGCTAGAACTTCCAGACTGGACCTCTGACTGGCACTTGCCTAAGAGTATAATTTTTGTGCTTCACAAAAACCTTTATGAATCCCTGCAAACATTCTACATTTTATTTAAAACATCTCCTTCAGATGACTCTTCCTTCCCTGTGAAGCAGATTCAGGAATATGTGCATATACTGTACTTACATTGTATTCTTAAAACCATTAGGGTGATACATCAAAGGAAACACTACCTGCCTGAGAGTACTTATTGTTTATTCCTTTTGGAAATGCTGCATTATGATACTTAATTAGCTTGTATGCCAAAATTCTGTAGATATTCTCTGATCCTGTCTGAAGTGCTTGATATTTAGATGTTTGATAAAAGCAGAGATATTTGTTATTCTTAGCACTGCTAGGACTGGATCATTCAGAAACCATAGCTACATCTGAGCTGCTAAAATAAGAAAAAAACTGAATGTGTAATAATGGCTAGTAAACTGATGTGTCGATTCTGTTATACATCTGAAAGAAAACAGAGAAGGAAGCAGAAAGAAAATATTGCAGCGTGTAATAAATAATATGCTTCAAATTCACTGTGTGCACAAAGATCGTACATAAGGGGAACTGCGCACATCTAAATGAATGTATGTTTAAATCACAATCATATTAATCATAAACACTTCAAGTATGCTTATTTCCTTTCAACTCAAGTAGACATGCAGCATAAGATGAATAATAATCTAAACAGCCCATAGATGGTGTGTGTGTGTGTGCGTGTTTGTGTGTGTGTGTGTGTGTGTTTGTGTGTGTGTGTGTGTGTGTTTGCACTTCATTCATGTGTAGGTAGTGGCCCCCAATTAACTGGCATCTCATCCATGGTTTACCCTCTTATACACACAGTGTTTCTGATAGTCTGCAGCTCAATGTGACCTTAAGCCTATTTCAAGTGGTTAGAGATAATGGATGAATGAATTATTTTGCCGTCCTAAATTTCGATCAATAAAGCAAGCATCATTAAGCCACAGTTTTAAAATTCTTTTAATAAAAAACAGGCATAAAAGCTGAATCAACCATTAACATTTTGAGGAAAGATAAACAATAGGTATAAATATAAAAGTCGGCCTGATCAGCGTGACATATTTAAATGGAGATTCAAGCTGTTGCCTCATTCTTAGAGTTGTAACACACTTACAAGCTCATGAAGCCTTACTGCAGTGGAAGCAACACTGCGGTATTGTCATTTAACTGCTTCAGCTACCCTAACTCTTGAGAGAGATTTGATCACTGGGGATGAAACACGATGCAATTAAATTCTTGTCCTAGATTTTTGGAAGACAGGGCAGCAGTGCAGTACTTTAAAACTAATTTTGGCCTACTTCTGTTTTTCTTAGTGACATCAGTGAATACTTTGCAAGTATTTTACTTGTTAGCAATTACCATTTAATTATATTGTTTGTGATTAACATATTAAACAATAAAGAAAATGAGCATGCACATCTCCTGCTAAGTGAACTTTGTATGACATGTTTTTATTCACTATATAAAGACAACTAAATTGTGGTAAATAATAATAATATCAGGAATAGTTCTGACAATACAGTCCTTATTAAATGCAACATTTTTGTCTTTATTTTTTTGTGCAGTTTTCAGCTTATGTTTATGTGCGGGCAGACAGAGTGTCATATAACAGTTGTAGATGTCATAGGTTTATCTTTTTCGGCTGTAATTAATTGCAGTTAAGATGTTCTGTGCTGTAGTACATAAAATCAAGAACAAACCTAACAGAAAGTTTTCCTTATTCTTAGACAAATAGTTCTATAGTATGCTACAATGTTGAATAAACTCTCACTCTCATCTACACACACACAAAGACACACACACACATATGTGTGTGTGTGTGTGTGTGTGTGTGTATGTATGCATGTGTATATATATCTATATAAATATATATATATATATATATATATATATATATATATATATATATATATATATATATACATATATGTAAAACAGGTATTAATGTAGTCAGCTATCTGTATAGATGACAGTTGTTTTATCAACACAATTTGGTCCACAAAATAGCTGATGGACAATTTGCAAGAATATAATTAGCATGGGTGTGGGGTTCAGATGTCCTTGCCACCACCCCCCCACCCACAAAGAACATGGTTTCAAAGTTGCATGTTCTGAGGTTATGCCTTAAAGCATGAACAGTCCCTAGTCAATCCTTTTATTATTTTTTGTACCAGCTTAATATCGACAGCAAAAATATTGACATAAAAATATCTAAACTAAAAATATCTAAAAATAAAATATCAGCAACAATAAAGTTATTCTCGAGAAGTATTTATACCCTTTCCCCACTGTTTTGTGACTTCAAAGTCAGTGTATATATATATATATATATATATATATATATATATATATATATATATATATACTTAGCAGGGTGGTGTAGGGGAGTAGCCCTTCACATTGAGTAGAAGAGGATGTTCCCTGCAATTGCTTTTGGTGTGGCTAGATTTTTGTCAATATTTTTGAGTTTAGATATTTTTTCTGCTGATATTTTTGCTGTCCATATTATGCTATTTAGATTATTTTACTTATGAAGCAAAAGGCTCTCTTGCAAGTATTTAGGTTACATTGCCATTTGCTTAGTATCTTCATTATTTTTCATTCGGAAAATTCTCTACAATTTCACCAGTTTTGGCATTAGTTTTTCAATGCAGACATAACTCACTGGGTGACTCCATTCAAGGTCCTGGAGATTTAAAATTAGAAAAATACATTTAGAGTTCTGTGCCAAATCTACAGTATTTCTACTGGGTTTCTTGTGTCAAAACATCAAGGTATCTTGGCATTTAACAATACATAAAGTTAAATGTGTAATAAATGGAGAATATATATGTAGTCGCTGATCTAGTGTAGCTAACATAAATGCATTTCTGTAATGCACAACCACATCATGGAGCACTGGTTAGTGAATATATAAATATATATATATATATATATATATATATATATATATATATATATATACATATATATATATATATATATATATATATATATATATATATATGGGTCTACCTGATAACACCGAAAGCTCAGAAGAACAACAACGAGATAACCAACACTAGAAGATCGACAATGGAGAAGACCGAAAGTTGAAAATCCCGACGCTGAGAACACCGACATGTTAAGGTAAGTGTGCCAATGGGATGGACGTTACGGTCACGGTACAGGTAAGGTAAGTACATGATAGTGACAGACTTAAGGGTTAGGGGCGGATTAAGTGAGTTAGGGTTATGGTACGAGTAAGGTAAGTGTGCGATAGTGACAAACTTAAGGGTTAGGGGCGGATTAAGTGAGTTAGAGTTAGGGTGCGGGTAAGGTAAGTGTGCGATAGTGACGGACCTTAGGGTTAGGGTTTGGGTTAATGTTAGTGCATAGATAGTTGTGTATGTAAGGTTTAGTGTAGGTTTGTAAAGTTGTTGGTGTGCTTGTGTTGTATGTGTGTTTTTCGGAAAAGGTATTTGTTTTGTTGATTGTCGGGATTGTGGTTTGTTAGGCATGTGAAATTTTGTGTTTTTAAACTTTTGGTTTTGTGGTGTCGGTTATTTAGTTGTCGGTGTTTTGGCATGTCGGTGCTATCAGGTAGACCCATATATATATATATATAGTTGTTGATCAAGTGCAGCTAACATAAATGCATTTCTGTAATGCACAACCATATCATGGAGCACTGGTTAGTGAATATAAGTTGATCTAGTGTAGCTAACATAAATGCATTTCTGTATTGCACAACCACATCATGGAGCAAGCACTAGTAAGTGAATATATATATATATATATATATATATATATATATATATATATATATATATATATATATATAGAGTTGTTGATCAAGTGCAGCTAACATAAATGTATTTCTGTAATGCACAACCACATCATGGAGCACTGGTGGTTAGTATCTGTCCAGCAATGTAGGTCCTTCACTACTCATTGGGCAGTAAGTCAGCACAGTTGGCATACAAGGATGAAGACCGGATTATGGCCAAAGTGACTCAAGTTTGAGTAGTGACTTGGGCATCTGATGGATCTGGCATGGGGAGGATGACAGTGATGTAACTTTGCTGACCCACCCGTCTTGGGTAGGAGGGGGCAAGTGAGTAGCCAGGTGTCTTCCCCACTAGAGAATTCCTGATGGAGGCTGGAAATGCAAAGAAACTGTTCCTTTCTGGGCGAGAGTATGTTAGTCCTGAGGTCATATATCACTTGTGGAAGCAAGTGCCAGAGCATTGCTAATGACCATTGCACAACTAACCCTGGGGCTGTTATGGGCATGTGCAGAGTGATTAGGACTCTAAAGTTACAAATCTTCCCTGTCCTTGGATGGGTAATGGTTCTACTTTACACTCTCCAGTGCTTGGCCCTTGGCTCCTGGAGAAATTAATAGGCCATATGGGGCAGCAGAGGTGAGCTTGATAAGCACAAGAACAGAGACTACAAAAAGGAAGTAAAAATGCTTATAGAATACTATATGTCAGATGAAGCACTGTTTCCAGGAAAGCCTGCCTAATCATACCTGTATAAAGTAACTTGTGAATAGTCAAGTATTAACAGCTACAATAATTGGAGCAAACAGGAATTCCTGCATGCTTGGTGATGTACCAAATATCCACACAGGCAAGCAATAATAGAACCATATCTCTCAACTGTCCAGATTTTCACAGTATGTCCAGATTCTTGTCTCTTATTTTTAGTCCGTTCCTCAAAAAAGTTGTGGTTTCCTTGAAAAGTGTTCATGATTGAAGTCAATAAATAATGACAGACATTTGAGTTTCAGACTTCATACATTTTGGAAAATGCATACAAGTAAAAAAAACTGTTATTCTGTTAACTTTCTAAGCTTATAAGAGCCTTTATACCCCCTCCCGAATTATATTTGGTTTTGTCCAGAATTCCTGCTATAAGAAGCTGAGAAGTATGAATAGAACCCAAAGTATCAAACATGTAGCACATGAGACAACAAGGCAAAATTATTGTCAAGGTGCATTGTGGGAAAGCAGAAGCAAGCAACGCCCTGACAGCGACCAGTAGGGATGAGATAACAACATGGGGTAGTATACACTAAATATTCATCTTTTGTAATGAATGTACATGTGCACATTGTCGAAATAAGGGGTAAGCATAATCTCAGCATATCCTGCATGAAACTTGAGAATGAGCATCCAAGCCAAATTATAGTGACATCTGATAAAGTGTCCGATCAGAAGGATAAGTAGGGTGTGGTGAAGGAAGCAAACATCCTGGGCACAAGGTACCAGTGGGGTGGAATAGGGCTCAGTACCTGCATTCAGTTTTTGAGTACCAGTATTACATTTGCAGTCAGTGCTGTAGTGCTTCATGTTTCCATGTTTGCTAAATTACAGTTCCAGCATTCTGAAATTAATATCAGTATTACTTTGTAGTCAGGGACACAACACTTTAACTCTCCAGATTTAGTACAGAATGTAGCAAACTTGCTACAATTTAGACAAAGGACATATTTTTCTTTACTCCTCAGCTCAGGGAAGAGGACTGTTTTTTTCTTCTCAACTTGGAGGAAAAAATGCGACTTAAAGTTAAGGGAAGTGCCAGATCAAGGAGCTGTAGAAGCTGACACAACAGCTAGCTGCTCATGTAATAGTTAAGGGCTGGCTCAAAGGAAATACTTATTTCTCTAAACATAGTTACATTTTTCAGTACCTTCTGTAGTAGGAAGTGCAGGATTAGTGTAAGCAGATCAACTGAAGACATATTATTGGTAAAGAAAGGCTGTATCCCAAACTCACTGCAGGCACAGTAAAGAAGAAACCACACTAAAAATGCACATAGAAGTAGTCTGGCCTACCTGTGTGACACAGAAAACCTCTGCAGGTGTAACAACTGGATAAGTGTTATAGCTGTTGCACAGCATATTGTGCCACACTATACAAGAAATGATGGATGCCTGTGTTATAGAGTCCTGACATTCACTATCATAACAAAATCCAGAGCCACCTCTAAAAGGTTAACAGTTGAAACTATCACCCTGTGTCTAAACAGATCCCATAATCTGCACCCTCAGTGAAACTCCACTGTGTAAAAGGTATAAATGTATGCTTATGATACAGCACATTTCTATGTAAAATATTCAGCGCAACATTACATCTTAATATGTAAAATATTCTGTGCACTAGAACAGCTAAGCATGTATATTACTCACTAAGCTATTGCACCTTAATGTGTAAGATCATCTTATGTAAAATATCTACTAGATTGTCAACTCTTAATATGTAAAATATTTGGTGCACTAAAAATCTTAGTATGTAAAATATTCACTGCACTATTGCATCATAACATTCATTGCACTGTCACATCTTATTGTGTAAGATATTCAGTGCACTAACGCATCTTTGTATGTAAAATATTCACTGCACTATTGCATCATAACATTCATTGCACTGTCACATCTTATTGTGTAAGATATTCAGTGCACTAACACATATTTGTATGTAAAATATTCACTGTAATGTTGCATCTTAAATTGTAAGATATTCAATATATTAACACATCTTAGTGTGTAAAATAGTCACTGCACTATCACATCTTAATGTGTAACATATTCAGTGCACTATTGCATCTTAATGTGTAACATTCATTGCACTATTGCATCTTAATGTGTATGATATTCAGTGTACTAACACATCGTAGTGCTTAAAATAGACAATGCAATATCACATCTTAATCTGTAACATATTCAGTGCACTATTGCATCTTAATGTGTAAGATATTCAGTCTATTAATGCATTAGTGTGTAAAATATTTTCTGCACTATCACGTTTTAATTTGGAAAATGTTCAGTACAATAATGCATCTTAGTATGACAATATTCGCTGTACTATCACATATTGATGTGTAATATATTCATGCACTATCACGTCTTCCTAACTTTGCTAATCCATGTAAAATGGATACTCACAGATACTGTTATAACAGGAAATGCTAAAAACAAATGCAACCTTATTAGTGTACCACATACGAGTTCTGTTTTGTGCCTAGGCAACCCCTGCTGTTTTGTTTACTGTATTGCACAAGAAAGAGAAATAAATGCATTTAAAATTATGTATATAAATATATATGGGTATCTATATATATGTGTCAATATATATATATATATATATATATATATATATATGTGTGTGTGTGTGTGTGTGTGTATATATATATATATATATATATATATATATATATTTTATTGGATGTTACATGTGCAATTATTTTAACTGGATGAGATTATGAAAGAAAAACCCACTTAGAGTGAATTTTGGTATTTCTTTAAGAAAGTTGCATGGTTGCTAATTATTTGATTTTTATTGGCTGTGCTTAATTGGATTGTATATTTAAATGTGGTCTAACTGTTTGATTCGGTCTTGCACTGATGAAGGGTTTTTTGTGCACCTGTAAGCTTTGTTTACTTTATTAAATGTATACAGTGCATTGCTGTTTTTTTCTTTCTGCACTGCACAAGATTATGCACAGGACCCATATACTGAAAACATGGCTAGTGTTTGCCATCTTCTTCTTCCTTTCCTCAGCCAGCATGGTGGCTGACTGATGCCAGCCTCCTCCTTCAATGACAAATACTGAAGAAGAATGTATGCCCATTTCTTTCTTTCTGCACCATCCACCCTACACTGGTGTGAAGGACCCTGTACCTTTTAGTTTAATTAAGTGTTGTATATTCCTGATATTCCTTACCATAACAAAGCTATAGCATACCTCCTACTTGTGTCATCCCGTTGTGTTAACTGTTTAAATAGCCATGTTGCCATTGTGCTTATTGCCAGTTTCACTCCTGCATGGTTCCACAGCAGGGCTATTCTTTTAGAGCTTGTCTGTTGGTGTATACCTTATGTATAAAATGTACTTTTAATATGCGGCATTAATTATGCTGACAATGATGGGTGATTTAATTTTCGGAATGATTACTATGCATGCAGCTCCCCTTCCAGAACCTAAGCATCGTATCAAACTTGAGTCATCTGTAGCAGTGTCAGAATGAGGCATCATGATGACATGTTGAGAATATGACCTGTTTTATTAGCCCATAGCACTGGTTTATTGATGGAGTATACCTGTGAAAATTGTACCGTATGCCTCAAAGCAAAACAAAAAGGAAAAAGAATACAAATAAATGTATGGAGTCATATGTGTAATGAAGGGATAAATATTATATTTACTATATTAAAAAGAAAAGAATGAAATTAGTGCATATCCTTCACTGTGTTTGTATACAAACTGTCATAATAAAAAAGGACAAACCAGATGAAATGTGAAGGTGATAGGAGATGGGAAGAAGTAAAGAAATAACCACATTGTCAGGGTAGAAACTAACACTGTTCAAGTTTCCGATGTAGTAAAATTGAAGAATGGAGTAGGGTAAATATGATTCCCTCACATTAGTCTGTGAAGAAGACAAATGCCAGAAACTACTGACCTGCCAGCATGACCTTGGTTGTAATGGAAATTACAGGATCACCATTAAAGGAAATACTTGGAGAATTAATGGAAGTCAGGAAACACTGGCCACAGGCCATGGATTCACTGCAGGCACATTACCACTGTAAAATATAATGAGACTTCTTTGACTGTGTATCCAAGGCTGTAGACCAGAAAGTGTCTGTGCATCTGTGGACATTGTTTTCTTAGAGTTCAGCATTTTTTAAAACAACAGGACAATGAGTGAACTGAAAGGACTAAAAGTGGATACTAGAGTGACAGGAAGGTTCTGTAATGAGGTCCATAGTCAGCCTTAGGCTTAGACCAACTAGAAGGATGCCTAAGGTGCTACTCTAGCATGGGCACCTTTCCAGTAATCTGGATGGTGTACTTAGATCAGGCTGGAGGCAGTGAGTGGTGTGGGGGGGTGCTGTGCACCCCTTTTGCCTAGGGCACCAGTTTAGCAAAGGCCAGCCCTGTGAGGTCAGTTTACTTCACTATTTTTGTATGTGGCACTGTAAATGAATTGCAAGGGGCTCCCACAGTGGTGCAGTGGTTAGCGTTGCTGCCTCGCAGCAAGAGGTTCTCCGGTTAGATCCTCGGCTGGGGTGCCTTCTGTGCGGAGTCTGCATGTCCTCCCTGTGGTCGCATGGGTTTCCTCCGGGTGCTCCAGTTTCCTCCCACATCCCAAGGACATGCTGTAGGTGGATTGGACACACTAAATTGGCCCTAGGCGTGAGTGCGTGTGTGTGTTTGTACCTTCTGTGGAAGGTTGGGCGCTGGGCTGGCAACTCGACACCATAAAACTCCACTGCCAATCATGAGCGGACAGTGATCCGCTGTGGCGACCCCTAACTGGGAAAAGCCGAAAGAAGAAGACTGTAAACGAATCGCAAGGAAAAGTTGACCACATAAATTTCTAAACAGGATCAGCACGCACAAGAATAAGTATAAATGCCCTAACCTTGCTGCATAGATGGACAAAGCTCTGACTTTGCCTTGATAATATTAATTTGATTGACAGCTTAGATGCCATGACAGCTTAGATGCCAAAAGAGGGAATGTGGAAGTGTTAAATAATTCCGGATCGCCTATCTTGCAGGAATGAGGTTGTCTGTCCTGCACCAATGCTAACATCTATAGAGGTGTTGCGAACTTTAGGTTTGTCTATCAGATTGTTGTGGTTATGTCCTGCACATAAGCCAGGTTGATTTACACATAATGTGGAAACATGTCTTGGACCTCCCTAGTGTAGCAGCAATATATATGAATCACCAACTGCTGCAAACAAAGGTTAAACCTAAGAGATGACAATGTGATTAGCAAGAAGGCCTACTCACACCTAATTCTCACTTCCAGTGGAGAGTGAAAGAATGGACTGATGTAGGGCACTCACCACAGTTGAGAAACAAATAAGGTATAAGCTTGTAGTCCTGTCCAAATAAAGAATGGGTTTACCTCTTGCCCCTCATCAGAGAAACAAATGAGCTGATGGGGGGCAGGTTATGGAGCTGTGAAGCAGATTATAGGGGGAAAAAATGGAAAATGGCCTAACAAAAAAAGTATAAGCATAACCTCTTGAAGGAATGAATGGATATATGTCTATTGAGACAACAGTAAAAAGCTTTCTGGACAATTGTGTGACTTCTAGAAATCTCAGCATTCCTGCAATATGGAAAGGATACAGGCATTTCAAAGGTAGGAAACAGATAGTGGATAGTCATCATCAAATGACAGAGGAAGAAGGAATGGAATAACTTGACACGTGACATTCAACAATAACAACATATAGTAGAATGATAGTAACTTAATAGATTTCATAAAATTTCCAAGGCCATGTATTCTTATGGCCCTCCATCAGGCCACACTTCTTTTCTGTAAGTGGACCATATCTGTCAATTCTAGAGTAAATTTGTGAATAACAGTCCAGTCATCTAGGTTATATTTAAAAGGATGATAATGAGTCATACTGCTTAACATCCAAGGGAAGTATATTCCAGAGGTTTTGGAGATGCTGAGTTATAAACATGACCCTCAACTACATTTTATTTATCTATTGGTGAAGATTTACATCCTCAATTTTAGGGGTGGTGGCCTTTGATGATGCAGGAGGTTCAAGACAACTGGGTGTTGCATGGCAGCATAAGTGAGACAGAGATCTCCCCCTGAAAAGCCTGTAAGACACTGAATAAAGGGCTAGAGCTTCCAGTTTCTGTTGGTAATATAGAAACTTTATACTTGCAGTCCTTTTGTTTGAGAATGTTTGGATCTTAATAATTGTTTAACATGTTTAATGAAATACATCCTGGAGGGGCATTGCACTCAATATTTGATCTGATTAGTGCTGAGTAAAAGGCATGGTTACCTCTTTAGATCTTACAGGTGGTCCTTTGGCAATTGGCTGTGCTAAATAAAATGATTTCCTAATAAGTAATGCCACATGTGGATCAAAACAGAGGGTATTATCAACCCAGTTTCCTAGGTCCCTGACTACATATTCATTTTGAAATGGTGTGTCATTTTAACTCATTCCCTCCAGTACAACTTTTTTGAGTGTGTACCTTTAACTCCCAGTGGGTGTGGCTTGAGCCTTTAAAACATGAAGTTGTCATGTTACAGTTCTAAAAGATACTCATTGTGTTTGACAGTGGTGGGATATCCACATCACATATTAATTATTTGGCAAATACTAATTGGCTTGTAGTGGTGTGGGTAGAGTGAATTCCTGTAGCTTGTGTACAGTGAGCTTTGAGGGTGTTTTGTACTCTAAAAAAGCCATGCAGTGAATACTCAGAGTTCAGATCACAATTGTTTTATTTCTTTTGTTAGCTTAGTTAGTCAAGGTGAGCAGGCAGCATGTCAGCAGAAAAGTATGGAAAGCTGACAAGGAGTCAGCTGGTGGAGATGTGCCAGGCTAGGGGACTGGTGCATGGAAACCTGACTAAGGCAGACCTGATTGCAGCCTTGGTTACACCTGCATCAGAAAACAGCAACCAGGAGGACAATCAGACTGGCAGTGGAGATATAATACCCTCGAAGAATGGACAGCTCAACCTTTCTGAAGTGGACTTAAAAATCCAGCTGGAGCTAAAGAAACTTGAGTTGGAGGCCAGGCGTGTGGAATTAGAAGCAGCTGAGAGACTGAGGCATCTAGAGAGTGAGGAGAATGAGAAACTGCTATGCTTAGAAGCTGAGGAAAAAGAGAGGCAGAGGCAGCATGAGGCGTAGATGCTGACTCTTTGCCAGAGTCATGGAGGGAATGGGGACGGGAGTAACTAAACCTCAGAAGCACAAAAGGTCAGTAAATTTCTTCTGCAGTTTAAAGAGGGGGATAATTTTAATAGTTTCATTCATATGTTTAAGAGGGTATGTAAACAGTATGAAGTTGACCAAGGACTCTGGGTAGGGTTCCTGACCCCTTACTCCATGGTAAAGCTGAAACTGTATTATCTTAAATGTCTGACGTTGCATGTTTTGATTATACTGCTGTAAAAAATTGCCTGTTAGAATTGTTTAAGCTAACACCTGAAACATATAGGAAAAAGTTTTGTGAGCATAGACGCAAGGCAGATGAAAGTGTTTGTGAATATGTTGCTGAATTGAGCACCACAGGTGGGTGAGTGGATATCAGGTCACAACCTTTGAAGGGCTGGGAGACCTTTTGGTGAAGGAACAAGCCCTTAGCACTTTGCCTGAGGACATAAGGATCTGGTTAGCTGATAGACAATGTGCTACTTCAAATGAGTTGGGGAAGAAGTGAGACCTATACCTGGCAAGCAGGGCAGCCCTGCACAGGAAGGGGACCCCCAGTACTGCTCATGGGTCTAAAGAAATCTGTGGTGGGCAGCACAGACTGCCACAACAGAATCTGCCAGTAGCAGGGGAAGCCACTAGTCCAGGTACACATCCAGGAGCTAGGGTTAAAGGTTTTGAATGCACCCACTGGGACCATGTGGCATACAGGTGTCCATGGAGGCAAGGTGGGGAACAAAAGGTGAGGGAGCCAGTAATTGGGAAAGACAAAATGCCAAGAGTAGGTTGTCTTGGGACAACAAGGGTACCAAACTACCACCAGAGGCTATATCTTGTAGTGAATGGCAAAGAGGCCATTGCCAAGAGAGAGAGACCGCCTCTGATATAACCATTGTAAAGCCTGCAATGGTTACAGAGGAGCACTACTTGCCTGACAGTCTACTCCAGTCAGGGCTTTAGGAGGGATTCCATTCCAAATACCTTTGGCTAGGGTTCACCTTGACTGGGAGGGTGGGAAAAGGAAGCCAGCAAGTAGGTGTGTTTGAGGATATACCCGCAGATGTCCTGATAGGGAATGATTTTGATAGTGCAGTACCCTATGCTTGTGCAGTTACACGCAATCAGGCTTGGAGACAAGCAGGTAAGTCTGGTAGCCTGGGGAAGACCCAGACTGCATACTTGCAGCCAGGACTGGTGAGGTGGTTACTTCAGGGAGGGAGCTACCCTGTAGCAGTAATACTGAAGGTGAGCCACAGCTGCTTGGACAGAGTGACTGCAAAGGTGGAGGTGAGTAGCAGTACCCAGGGTACAGTGAGGCACCGCTGTCAGAGGATGCTAGACTTCCTGTGGAAGGGGAGCTGGGAAGGGTTACAAGGAGAGAGAGTTAAGACAGGCTCAGGTTTCAGACCCAACCTTGCAAGGCCTGAGGCAGGTAGCTAGGGAGGCACCTGATTTTCAAGGAAAGGGGGAATCTGTATACTGAAACAAAGGGTTACTATACAGAGAGCGGACCCCTGAGGGAGGGCTAGAAGGTGGGAGAGTACAGCAGTTGGTAGTGCCTAGAGCCTACTGTATGGCACTTCTAGCCATAGCCCATGATATTCCCTTTGCAGGTCATGTGGGCAGAAAATGTACAAAGATGCATATTATGCAGAACATCTATTGGCCTGGAATTTCCAGAGATGTAACAGGATACTGCAGGACCTGTGAGCAGTGCCAAAAGGTAGGCAAGGCAGGAGACAAGGTGCGAGCTCCTTTGATGCCTTTGCCTGTGATTGAGGAGCCATTTCAAAGGGTAGCTATGGATTTTGTGAGTCCTCTGAGTACCCCAAGTTCCACAGGGGAAAAAGTATATTCTAGTGGTAGTGGATTATGCTACACGATACCTTGAGGCAGTGGCTTTGTCCGCCATTGAGGCAGAGAAGGTGGCAAATGCTTTGTTAGAGATTTTCAGCAGGGTAGGTTTTCCAAAAGAAATACTGACTGACAGAGGGGCCAGTTTCATGTCAGACCTGCTGGCTTGTCTGTGGAAGTCCTGTGGGGTGAAGCACATGAAGACCACCCCCTACCATCCCCGGACTAATGGTCTTGTTGAGAGGTTAAACTCTACAATCATGTCCATGCTACGGGCATTTGCAGATCAGTTTAAGAGGGAGTGGGACAAATATTTGCCCCATCTGTTGTTTGCTTACAGAGAAGCTCCCCAGGAATCCACATTTTTTCACTCTTTGAGTTGCTGTATGGCCATAGGGTGAGGGGACTTCTATATTTAATTTGAGATGAGTGGGAAGGTGAGTGCGAGTCTCACAAGGAGTCTGTTGTGGCATACATCCTAAACCTCAGTACAAGGCTCAGGGAACTCATTGGCTTGGCCCAGGAGAACCTGGCAGAAGCCCAACAACAGAAAAAGGTGTGACATGACAGGATTGCTCGAGCTAGAGAGTATGCTGTGGGGCAGCATGTAATGGTTCTCATTCCTGTCAGACACAACAAACTGCAAGCAGCTTGGTAGGGACCCTACAAGGTGGTAAGAAAGGTAAGTGATGTTAACTACATGGTGGAACTGCTAGGCAGACGGCAGGGGCACAAATTGTACCATGTTAACATGATGAAACCTTTCCATGATAGGGAGGCCCTTGTGCTGAGCATTTGCAGTGGATTGCAGGAGGAGTCAGGGAGACCTGGGGACTGATCTCCTCAGTGAGGCTCAGGCTGACACCTCAGTGGAAGGGGTAGCAATGTCCCAGCAGCTATCGCCTACCCAGGTTCGAGAAATCTGAGCAGTGTTGCAGGATTTTAGGGACATGTTCACTGGGAAACCAGGGTGCACCCACCTGGTGCAGCACCAAGTGGATACAGGACCCCAAAGGCCTATTAGGGAGGCCCCTTATAGAGTGCCTGTGCGAGTCAAACAGACTCTGAGGCAGGAGGTACAGGAGATGTTGGAACTAGGGTGATTCAAGAGTCCAACAGTCCCTGGGTCTCCCCAGTGGTGCTGGTGCCAAAGAAGGATGGCAGCACCAGTTTCTCTGTGGACTACAAGAAATTAAATAATCACACAGAGTCAGACGCTTACCCCATGCCTAGGACAGATGAGGCCCTAGAGCAACTGGGTGTGGCTAAGTATCTTACAGCCATTGATCTTACCACGGGTTACTGGCAGGTGCCCTTGACTCCCAATGCTGGAGAGAAGTCAGCCTTTGTGACTCCTTTAGGCTTGTATGAGTTCACAAAGATGCCCTTTGGGATGAAGAATGTCCCAGTGACTTTACAGAGGCTGGTAGATCGTATCCTAGTAGGAGCCGGAGGGTTTGCCCTTGCTTACCTAGATGATATTGCCATCTACAGCCATTTCTGGCCAGAGCACCTTCAGCTGTGACATGTTGAAATACAGGCTTGTTTTCTTAAATGAAAGAATACACTGTGAAATGTTGAACTTCAAAAAAATGTAACAACATTGCCCCCTGCTGTAAAGTAAGCTAAGACAAGCATTTCATGTCTGCCCTTTGAAGTTACAATTACCTCATGTCTGTCCTTTGAAGTTAAATATTTGGAGTCATTCCATCTGGGCTAGCACATTCTTTCTATTGTTTTAACCAAGAGTTAGATTGCTAGATTTAAACATGCAAATGTATTTTTATTGCTCAGGTTTCTGCCTAGGTGTAAAATAATGTAGATGCAGTTTCTGTTGGCCTGGGAACCCCAGGAAGGGTGAAGAATGATGCAATGTTTATCAGAATTGCAATTTCAATTTAAACAGCAAGAACCAGAGATTATTAAGCATTCTTGTCTTGACCATCCAACTCACAGCACTGTCTTGCTTATATGTAAGTTATCTTAGACTTGTGTTTTCTTTTAGAAATAGCTAAGAACTACTGTGTTTTTCTGTGATGTCAGAACTGTACTACTGAATTATTTTAAGTATTTCTCTGTGATCTCTGAACTCTTGACTAGCACTGTGTAGTAGAAAGTATTGTCTTGCAGTTTTAATTATTTATTATTAAATATTTTAAAACCTTTTAACTGTGGCTGGTTTGTGTAGTGATAAGTTAAGTTCTAAGAGTACATTGCATGTATATAAGGATCCTGTACCAAGTCACTCCAGTAAGCCTTGACTGTTTAGTTATACTACCAATTGGATAATAATATTGCACAGTAATAATTGGACACCCTGTTAAGGGCCTTTGAGTAGCTGATATGTATTAGCTGGGTGGTGGCAGTGATTTCTACCATATAGTCTGGGTAAAAGGGGCACAGCTGGAGAACCTATGCCAGCCTTCCCCAGGAGTGTCTGTGTGGTTGTATAAACTAATCTCAAAGTGTGTGTGTGTGTCAGCTACTTGGGCAGGGACATAAAGCACTGGTTGGACAGACAGGGTGCTGGAGATTTTAGCTTGCCCAGCTGGCTGAGATCTGGACCCTAAAGATGTGCCAGTGGGGAGTTTTATTGGGGACCTGGAGAGCAAGGGCGTGACCAGCCCCAGACTGACTGCGATCTCTGTGTGCTCTTAAGGGAAATTGCACTTTACTGTGTGTATTTGTTATCCTTTCTTCATGTATGAGACGCCCTCTCTGGTGTTGGTGGTGAGGATTGAGGCTCCTTGATTGCTGGGCCAGGGCATGGGTGTCACACTCATTGACAGAGGTCAAATATCAGTGCAGTTGTGTTTGCCATCATATAGGCTTCAAGATAAAATATTCTGGTACATTGTATGTAGCATGGCTTTAGAATTATTAATGCAAATATAAACAAGTGATATTTGATGCCTTGAGTCACAGTAGGAGGTAACTGCAGAGATGCCTGAAGGTCATAGATTCCTAGAGAACATCAGCTTTCATACACTCTTAACGTCCCGGATTTAGCTGCCTGCTTCTGTTACTGTTTAAGTTCAAATTATTGTTGCCCCATGGTATCCTCCCTATCATTATAAATTGAATGCTTCTAAGTGATTACTGGTTTATGCTCAATACCACAGTGCACCATTCTGTACTTAGAGGGAGAGAGAGAGCTATGAAGACAAGGAGGCACATATTTGATGTTAGAGTATGATGCCTTCAAAGGAGTAATAATGAAGTATGATTTCAACATATATCCTAATAAGCAGTTGCAACAGCCTCCTGAAAATGTGATAGATTCAAAAACAGTAACAGAATTCATAAATGCACATGATAGGAGCAGCACAATTTGTATATAGAAATAGAAAAGGAAATTACTGGCAGTTAGAGTATTAAGTGTTACAACAGTCAGCTAGTGTTGCTTTTGGAATTATTATTTATTAGACCATTAAAACAAAATGTATGTACAGAAATTAGATGACAGAGTTTTATCTCCCAGTGTTTAAAGCTTTGGATTTAGTTGTCTTCTTCTGTTGCAGTTCAAATTCAAAACAACTGTTAAGTCATTAGCAGATTATACTCAGGACTGCAGTGCACCATTTGATATCATGAATTTCTAATACCAACTAAGTCATGTTTCCTTTCCTGCTCTGTCTGTACTTAGGAAAAGCTGCAGAAAGAAGTCTGGAAGCTTTGGCAGGTCTCTGCCATCATTCATTAAGGATGTTGTCAGTCATTGTACTCCTGGTCAGGGCAGATGACAGAGCTATAAATGAAGGCTGGGACAACAGTTTTCAGATTTAACACTTAGCACTTCGTTTACAGGCTGAGCTTTAGAAACAGTCACACAAAAGTCATCGGCATTGCCTTATGTTATATGTGCACATTGCCACACTATGCTTGATGCCAGCTTAGGCCAATATATAGTACAAGATAGTGGATGTACTTAATAGCTGTTATACAAGAAGCAAGGACAGTCTTCATGGGTTGTGTATGGACATCGATGGTGCTGTTTATGATTCATTGTGCTCAGTACGATTCTGAACAATAAGTGATTTGGAAGCTGTGCATGGGCATGTGAGAGGTGGATTTTTTTTTCAGCAGATTAAAGGTTAGAAACTGGAGTACAGGAATTACATAAAAAGGGGAAGCAGATGGTAGATCAGAAGGTGAGCAACTAAGGAATAAGGTGAGGGAAGTGGAGAGTTGTTTTTGTTTGTTTTTATTTTTTGGATTAGGTCCCCATCTTTTATGCATAAAGATAAGGTAAGTTAGGCAATAAAGAGGAAGGTAAGAAGGCTGTTTTAGATAGTAGCTGAAAATGGACACAACTGTCAGGGTGTATGGTAACACAATTATGGTGAAGGAGACGTCCGACAAACATAGGAAAGATAATGGTGACAGGAAGATGGATACAAAAGGTAGCAGAACACCAGGTTGGAGAATAAAATGGGGTGTTTACAACTGCAGCCTCCACCAGCAATGACCCAGTGGGAGATTACTTACTACCCAGGATACCATCACCACTGGGCCCTGTCTCAGATGATGGAGGCAGTGGCAGCCAGTGATGCAACACACTGAGTCAGTGGAGGAGGTTCTCCACCTGGCGAGCAGGGCAGGAGGTGTGGTGCTGACTGAGGTTTACAGATATGCTTGGTATTTCCAGTGGTGGTGGTCATGATGCTATAGCTGACACCTGTAGGGATCTAGCAGTCATTGTCACAGGGATTGGAAAGGCCATGATGCTGCTGCATATAACAGTAAAATAAATGGAGGGAAACAACATTTTAAACAAATAAATGTGTATAATAGAAAGAATAGCAGCAAAGAGAGAAGTCCAAATACAATGAAAAAATGAAACATATATATATTTTGAATATGGCGCATGTAAACATAATATACTTGAAGGACCTAAAACGATTTCTCAATTTAAGAAGGCTGTTAGCATATGCAGCTGAGAGTGAAACCTAAAACAACCATCATCCTCACCTGCATACTGGAAATAGAGGATTGACATGATAAGCTGCTTGCAGAAAAAAGGTGTATCTAGTCTGAAATATCAGAGACAAATGTACATATACAAAGTGCATTTCACTCACAGATTGAAAACAGAGGAAATTACTGTATTGAAAAAGATGGTCGCCCACTCAGAAATGTTACTCAGATGTATTTTCTCCAAATAATGCTGCAGTATAATGAGACAGAAAAATAAACTGAATGATTTCATAATAACAGCTGGAGGGATTGAACACACAGGTATCCTCACAATGTGGAAGCACAGTCTTAACATCCACACCTACTTGTTCATGTGTATGAAAGGATGCATGCACAACCCCACTAAAAAAATAATTCAACAGTCATTTGACATATGACAGTTATCACAGAACAGGTGTATAAAATCCCTAGTACTGCTAATATTAATATTAAAAGCAAAACAATCTGAAGCAATATACTCACCCTGGTAGTGTATAAGCCACTCCAGTATTTATTTATTTATTCCAGTTTGGTGACTAGGGAGGTCCACTGGGCTCAAGAGCCCATTTTCAGTGGAGGCCCAGGGAGAAAAGTCCACAATACAAAGTTACAACACACAATGATAATGCAAGTAAAATATACAAATAAAGTACAAAGATAAATTTGATTTACATACAAAAGGGTTGAATTTCCAAACAGGTGATAAAATGCAGTCAAGTAGGTAGTCCTTCAGTTAAGCAACTAGAAGGTTAAAGAAAAATGTCCTGGAGGATGATAGGCAATAAGCATAGGGTTGGATGAAGATATTAGTTACAGTTTTTCTGTGAAGCTGCCTATTCACTTGCACAGTGTAATATTTCTGGATAGCATGCAGTGCCACTTTAAATGTGTGACTAATGTAAGTCCTATTGACAGTACATTGTAGGTACCTGCTGTTTAACTTCATTCTTTCATTTGCCAAAAAGATCAGGAGTGCGACCACCTCCTATCACTATAATGATGACAGCACTGTTCCTTTGTACACAGGATTCCAGCGACACGTTTCCTGTGTACATGGGATTACAGTGACACAAATGACACTGGAATCATGTGTACAGAGGAACAATGCCACTGGAATCCCATGTACAGAGGAATAGTGCCATTGGAATACCATGTATAAAGGAACAGTGCCACTGGAATCTCGTGTACAGCAATGTTCCTGTGTACACGGGATTCCAGTGCCACAAATGACACTGGAATCCCGTGTACAGCACTGTTCCTCTGTACATGAGATTCTAGTGGCACAGTTGACAACCTGAGCTAAATTATTCCAGGCTTCAGTGCAAGACTTAATAGTCTTGCATAGTCTTGTATTGAATAGTAAAGACTGAAGTGATAGCCATCCTGCATGAGCTTCTGGCTGTAGTCGTTATGGAAGATTAGAGAAATATTTTTGATTCACCCTCACACCATTTCTGTACCATAAAATGAGCATTGCCCTCTGGCTGTAGTCATTATGGAAGATTAGAGAAATATTTTTGATTCACCCTCACACCATTTCTGTACTATAAAATGAGCATTGCCCTCTCCTTCTGCAGCCATGATGTCTCACCTTGAAGAATCTCAGTGAACAATGGCAGAGAATTGGCACCCATACCAGGTCTTGTGTCTCCCATCAGCTGCACACAGGCAGATATCAACATGCATTTCATTTACTCAAAACATGGTAAACTCAGAAAAATATCAGTACTGTATTATTATGTTTCACAGTGGCACTTTAAGGTGTGAAGCATGATAGTATTCTATCCTTTATATACTGTTAAGAATTCAGGCACAACAGCAACTCCATGTACGGATGATTAAATGAGAGTTCCACCTTGAATGAATGACCTCTACCTCTCATGTGTAGTTTTGCCTGCAGGAACCCAGGCATTTGCATAATATTGACCATACATGCGCATGATAGTCAGCATGCATGCCCATCATGTAAATTGAGTGATTCAAAAAACAATAATGAGTTTAGCCTTAGTTCGCATAATCAATGTGTCCAGACAGCTAAATCTGCAAAAATATGGGTGATGGCAGGTAGAGAGCCTCATCAGACTTGGACAAAACCTGTAGAGCACAGAGTTCAGATCCTGCTAAAGGTGAATTTCAGAACATTCTTTCAGGAAAAATACCTCTGCTTGCACAAGGTAAGTGCTACTTTTTAGAAGTCCATTCATTTATGAAACAGTTACTTTAAGTGCAACCTAAGTAAACCATCATGACTTCTTCAGTTGCAGTTGGTATGTGATTGTTTTCTGGAGGACAAGTTCTCAGGAAACCTAGGTGCCTAACATTCCTTAATCAGTGTGCATACAGATATGTAACTGTCCGGCACTTAAACAGCATATTACATGGCCATGAATTATATGGGTGGTGGTAGGATTTGTATGGGCCTTGTAGGAACAAGGCTGTTAATTCCACTGTTTTCCATACCAACAAAAGAGTGCTTCAAAAATAGGCCAAGGAGGAACACACTACTGCATCTGGTGGGATATCATCCACATGTAAGTTCTTGGATGCAGAGGATAAGGTGCTGCTCCAGGCCCTGCATCAAAGTGAATGACAGCTCTGTGGCCTGCATGAAGTTTATCATCTCTACATTGACTGTCCCTGAGAAGATATTGTGACCAACATTAATTTGATTGGTGGTTAAGATCACGGTTATGAAGTGGTATGCTGCAGGATCACTATCATTAAGCATTAGCCCAATCAAGAGTACAACTCCTGGCACGGGAACATAAGGTAATGTGGGGTGAGAGTACATTGAGTATACCACCTCCCACTGATATGGAGGAGCTCCTGGCCTTTATCAAAGGAAGTGGCACCTCTACAGAGTCCCATAGTGCAATGCAGGATATTGGAGCAGAGATGAACAAATGCCAGCGACAATCTACTGGGGATGCTCTGGAAATATAGGTCTATTTCAGTGTATCAAAACCTATAAGTCATCTGTTCCTCTTATTCATTATCAAACTTATTGAATATGTCTAGCTTACAATATACAGGTACAGCATTGGTTCAACATCCAAAGCCATCTACACAAGGTATGCTTGCAAAATGTTATTTTTATCATGTTTATATCTGTAAAACTCATTTGAAGGTATACTTCCCATTCTGGGTGTTCTTACAATGGGTGTTTTGTGCTTTGCTGTATTTAAAGGTGATTTTTATACAGCACCATCACTGTTGAACTGCCCCCACCTGATTTTGAAGGACCTGCTGCCTCTGATATTGATGGCAGGGATAAGCTGGCACAGTCAGGTAGTGCAGACCAATGCATTTCCAGCACAGACCATGGACCAGTGAACCAGATTTCTTTGTCATGGATACCATGACTACCTACACCTCACATGGGAGACAAGCTAATGGGAACACTATGGGGATACTGTCAATCAGGGAAGTGTCCTGGCCTCCAGTAGACGGATGTGAGAATCTAACACTAGCACTTACAGCAGGCTGGGTTATGGTGGTCACTGGAGACATGGATACTGCCCTCCCTCCAAGGTTGGTGTGTCATTTGCTGCAGCCCAGAGTATGTGCGTGGCTATTGTGAAGGCACAGGCTAATCCCACCACTTTCAAGACTGAAATAGTGAGGGTGAAGCAGGGTGTGGGTGATGACCTACGAAAGTCCATGTCTCATATGTGTGGTTGACTGGATAGACTAAGTTATACACTGGAATGTGCAATGTCTTCTTTAGTTCACCTCCACCAATTGTACCTAACATTCCTGTAGACAACCAAGATTCAGTTCTTGTAGTGCTAGCACTTCCATGGCATGTGGTGTGGAGGTGTTTACTCTGGGGAGAGGCCATCCTCATGGATGTGGCAGTCATCATGGTAGCACACCTCGTAGCAGACATCTCTCTAATGTCACTCAGCATCCCAGTATCTAGCCAGGGCTGTGGTACATCCAGTGCAACTCCCGGTTAAGCTAGCTGTAGTAGATGGGGGCATGCATAGAATGCTGAACCCATCTGCCATGCATGCCCTGATGCCTGGACCTGTCAAGTAGACCAAACCACAGTGCTTCAACTACTACTGAGGCTGTGTCACTGCAGACCCACACACACACCACCACAGCCTCTAATACATGGCACACTTTCACTGACATTCTCAAAAGTGTTACATTAAAGACCCACCATACTGATATTTCACAGAGAAGCACATATTTACTTCCATACTCGTCAGCACTCAAATTCACACCTCCCAGAGAAAGACATGCACTGATGTGCTCTGTTCTCTACCTGCGCAAATGATGATTCCTGCATCCTGTCTTTCATACATTGTTACTTGAGTTATTCTGCAGAGGACTACTGGTTCAGTTCAGACAGCAAATGCTAAGTAATGTTTCATGTTTGCATTTGGGCATGACTGTATCCATTGTCTGTTTGATTGCGTGGATTTCTTATAGATGTTATGGGCCAGGATTGCACAGCATGACTGACATTGTCAGTAAGATACTCTGTGGGAAGTCACCCCTCACAAACTATTGATGCAGGTCACAGATTTACTATATGTGAGAGTCATGATAACTTCCTGGGTAGTCTGCACACACATTGTAGCCTGTGCATTACAGAGCACCCAGCAGTTGATGGAGTGATAATCTTTGTATTTCATTATTTGAGGCCTTTATTTTAATATCTGTTCCATCAAAGGTCTCCACCACAAAGAAACTGGTAATATTATAGAAATCCCACACAAAGTTGACTCTCTCCTCTAAGATACATGAAAACCACCTGTGATCTCCCACATGCTGAAGCATGGCATTGAGAAACTGACGGAGTATTCTTGATGCAGGTGTCTGAGATACCACCCCCTCATGTGTCCCCAGTACGTTGAAGAAAGGTTCCTGTAGTTAATATACATAAAGCCACACATACACCACAGTATCCATTGGGATAGGTACTCCATGCTTCCTGTAGAGCTGAAGGGGAAGATAACACGTCCACACTTTCTTGATTGGTTTCACTATCTACATGATACTGGTTCAAAACATCAGTATCTTGGAGTCCATGAAATTCTAAATGTGATCACATTACACTGCACCATCAGAGATGATGATGTGCACCATCGGGCATCCAAGCAGCAGTAAGAGCCTTGAGCCGGTACACATTTAATAATGCTGCTTCTACCTATAACATCATTTAATGATTCAGACAGACGCAATCATTTGATGGGTTCAAATTTATAGCTGGTGCAGCACAGTTGAGCAGCATTTTTACATTTCTAAATCCCATTGCCATCTTGTTATGCCTCATTATCAAACACAGAAATGCTCATTTTAATAGTAATGTCTTTTGGCTTTTCCCGGTTAGGGGTCGCCACAGCAGAACTCCGGTCCGCTAATAATTGGCAGTAGCTTTTTACGGTGCCAAGTTGCCAGTCCAACGCACAACCTTCAAAGAAGGCACATCCATTCCTACACGCACCTACCTGCATGTCTTTATACAAAGCTTCGACCACAGGGAGGACATGCAGACTCCATATAGAAGGCGCTCCAGCCAAGAATCGAATGGGAGAACCTCTGCTCATTACCATTTTATAGGTTCATAGATGATTACTAGACTAATGGCACAAGAGCCTTTACAAGCCTAGCCAATAATACCAAGGATATGACAATATTATATCTTAATTCTGCAGATATGAGATGGGGTAGTATTGGGTATTGGGTCATTTGGTGTTGGAGCCCTGAATCATTATTTGGTCAATAGCATATATCACATTCAAATGTGCTAATTAGCCTGACCATATCAGAAATTTATTTTCTGATTTTTTTTCTGTTTTGGGAAAATGAAGTATGGTTTGAACTCAATGTTCAATGCAGTCAGTAAAGAAGAATGTCATGTGGATATATGAGAGATTTCCTTATACTGACTGAGGAAAATCAAAATGAAATATTAACATTTTGTGTTGTAGTTCCTAAGTTAAAAAGGTACCACTGCCTAAAATCCATTGACTGCTAGGAGTTCTTTAGTTACGGTGAACTGTAGTTATGCTAATAATCAATGCACTACTTGGAAACCTCAAACAATGGCAGAAAATGAAATAACTTAACTTATGTGCCTCAGTTGCAAGATTACCATATGTAATACTGCAACTTTTGATTTAGTGTTCTATTTTTACATTATGGCATTAACATCATCATCATCATCTTCTTTTGGCTGTTCCCGTTAGGGGTTGCCACAGCAGATCATCTGTTTCCATTTCTTCCTGTCCTCTGCATATTGCTCTTTCACACCAACTGCCTGCATGTCCTCTCTCACAACATCCATAAACCTCATCTTAGGCCTTCCTCTTTTCCTCTTACCTGGCAGCTCCATCCTTAGCATCCTTTTCCCAATATACCCAGCATCCCTCCTCAACACATGTCCAAACCAATGCAATTTCACCTCTCTTACTTTGTCTCCAAATTGTCCAACCTGAGCTGACCCTCTAATATACTGATTCCTAATCCTGTCCATCCTAGTCACACCAGTGCAAATCTTAACATCTTTAACTCTGCCTCATCCAGATCTGACTCCTGCCTTTTCGTCAATGCTACAGTCTCCAACCTATATAACATAGCTGGTCTCACTACCCTCTTGTAGACCTCCATTTCACTCTTATTGGTACCCATCTGTCACAAATCACTCCTGACACTCTTCTCCACCTATTCCACCCTGCCTGTACTCTCTTCTTCACCTCTCTTCCACACTCACCATTACTCTGAACTGTTGATCCCAAGTACTTAAACTCATCCACCTTTACTAACTCTACTCCCTACATCCTCACCATTCCTCTACCCTCCCTCTCATTTACACACATATATTCTGTTTTAGCCCTGCTGACCTTCATTCCTCTCCTCTCTAAAGCATATCTGCACCTCTCCAGGGTCTCCTCAACCTGGTCCCTACTCTTACTACATATCACAATGTCATCTGCAAACATCATAGTCCATGGGGCCTCCTGTCTAATCTCATCTGTCAACCTGTCCATCACCACTGCAAATAAGAAAGGGCTCAGAGCTGATCCTTGATGTAAACCCACCTCCACCTTAAACATATCTCTCACTCCCACAGCAGTCCTCACCAATGTCACACTACCCTTGTACATATCTTGTACCACTCTTACATACTTCTCTGCCACTCCCGACTTCCTCATACAATACCACAACTCCTCTCTAGGTACCCTGTCATATTTATGGCATTAACATAATTTTCAAAACATTGCTCTGATTACTACTAAGTTCAATTTGTCTGTTATCTAAACTGAATATCTTCAGGACCGGTTACTTCATTGAAGTTTTTTTTTTTTTTTTAAGCAATACACTTATTAAACACTTTTAAGAACAAGACAATGGTATTCAAACTTTGCAACAAGTCATATGTATTATAACAAGTAAATTATGGAATTTGAAAGAATAGAAATTCCTCATTCTATCACATCATAACAAACCTGACATTAAGTGAAAATTATATTTCCACTTTATCAGTAATAGGTGGTACAATGGATAGATTTTCAGTTTTGATATTTGGTATCAAGGATAGAGCAGAACAGCAGTAATTAAATCAAGATCCAGATCTGACCAGGTGAAAGTAGCCATTATCAGGGGATCATTCTAAACAGGTGTGGTGGTGCAGCAGTAGCGTTGTTCCCTCACAGCAAGAGGTTCTCCCGTTCGATTCTCGGCTTGGGTTGGGAATGCCTTCTGTGTGGAGTCTGCATGTCCTCCCCACGGTTGAGTGGGCATTCAAAAGACATGCATTGAATGGGTGTGCCTTCATTGAAGGTTGGGCATCGGGCTGGCAACTCGACACCATAAAAACCAACTGCCAATCATTAGCGGACTGGAGTTCCGCTGTGGCGACCTCTAACCAGGAAAAGCCGAAAGACAAACAACAACATTCTAAACAGGCAAACTACCAAATCTGATAAATTGTTTTATGAAGAAGAAAATACAGTTGGGTAGCTATCCTAGATCATCATGCTATCATTTGTGGGCAGTGACAAACTGTTTGCATATCGTCCCTTAGATGATTCCATATGGTCAAGATAGCAGTGTTTGAGCAATGCCCTTATAAGAGACCAGCTATTTAGGAATTCTAAGTCACATTTTAATTCACATGCACAGTACTGGAGTCCTATTTCCCCTAACAACTCTCAAGGTTAGACAGTGATTTTGCTAGCAGTCTTATTACAGTATGAAAACTATCATGCACTTAACTGTTAGACCCTTGCAATTACTGTATTCAGGACTGTTGGGAGAGGGACATCTCTTGACAGCCTTTCCTTCAGTCTGGAATCATTTTGCCAATAAATTTCCTAGCCCATGAGTAAAAAACATTACCTTCTGCTTCATTTAAAAGAAGCATCATCATGTCATAAGTGCAACACTGTGTACATAGTCCATTGCATTCAAACCTCTCGTGGCAGTTAATAATGAAATTAGTCAAAAAAACTTTGAAATCTTTTGAGAAAATGTTTGTCTAATGCAAACAATAAAAAAACAGTGGTTACATTCATTGTGAGTCTTTTCTGTTGGCAAAACTAGTGCTTTGACTAACTCCTGCTGTTTCACCCACTGGTGAACCAGTGCTCTATGATTTCAGACTATAAGCTGACATGCAGTTTTCTATCATTCTCACTTTCCTTCCAACTGGTCTTAAAAGTATGTTACTCCTCAGCCAGCCAGCTCTATGTGGGTGAGTAAAGTATAGGAAAACAAAATAAAAGTAAAACAGATTCAATCTTGTGCAAAGTGATAGAAGCCCCAGCACTAACTTTCCATTCAAGCAGTTCATCACCAGCTTCTAGCATCTTCCTTGGCTCATAACTGGACATCTTTCATCCATTTTATACTCATTGATTTCTCCTTTCCTCGTCCCTCCTCTGTTGTGTGTCTTATTAAACTGCTCTCCCCTACTGTCTACCAGCAGCTGTTGTACTCATTGTTTTATCCATGCTTAAATAAATCCTGAATGTGCCTTTATTACATTACTGCAGAAACAGAACACCTCTTCTGTTTTATACCAGTTTACCAACCCTTGCCATGTCACTCTCAAAAACTGCTGGATAAATAAAATGTACAACCACTCTCTACTTAGCATTCTTCCATACAAAATGTACATTATTTTACAAACATTAGAACTGAATTCTTCAGGACCATTGATCTCCTAACCCTCTAACATCAACCCTTTTCTTTCTACTACTTTCTGTATTGCTCATTCTTTCTTCCTGTGGATGTAGAAATTTACAGTTTAAATGTCTTGGCTCAGATCTAGCTTGCCCAGACTTCTTCATTCACTCTATCCCCTTTTTCTGTCTGAGGGCTTAATAATGTGTCAGTGACCAGCAGGTGTCATACCTTAGCTCTCTGTGGCTTAAAGGTCCCAAGTTCCTGTCTGTTTCCAAACTAAGTAGGAGCTATTTACACTAAACCCAAGGATAACTTTTAATTATTTCAAATGTTCTTGGATGTGGAGCCACAATAGTCCACATACACTACTTTTGTATGTTTCTTTTTTAATTACTAGCTTTGTGCATTATCTCTTTTAGCAAGATACCTTTGTGTGTTTGTATGTTTAAAATTGCAGTTTGCTTGTGCCTTGAGTAGAAGAAAGAAGTCCAAAGGTTCAAACTTGAGAGCTGTGAGCCATGGTGTACCAACATGGAAAACCACATCATAGTAGTACAGCAGTTGTTGAGGGATGAAACAGGACAGAGACGGACTGAGATCCAGATGAAGAGAGAAACTGCAGTGAATAACAATAACTGCAAAAGTTTTATATGCAATACTGTTTTATTCAGACCAAGTAACTGGACATCAGCAGAAAAATATGGCAAGTAAGGCCTGTGACCACCTTGAGTTGTTTTTATTGCTTTCTTTGTTTTACGTTGACCACACATGTTCAGCTGTCACTTTACAAATGCTACTAGCTGATGTCATTAGCTGACATTCTAGCATTTATTATTTAATACTGCACACCTATTTGCTTTCAACTGTGACATGTTTCTTTCTGAAGACAGTGCTTCTAAGTGTAGATGACAACCAGTTTTAAAGAGAGTAGCAGGGATAAAGAGATGGGCATATTAATATTCTTTACTGACATTTCTCTTTCTTTTTGTTTGCTTGTATTTTATTTCATAAATTGAAATGCGTTGCTGTATACTGAACTAAAAAAAAATAAACTTACAAAAATCTATCTGCCTCAGAATAACTCATCATTTGTCTGTTCATGGTTTGGAGCCATGAAATTAATATTCATCAGGGAATTGCCATAGCAAAACTTATATTTTTTCACAAGCAGTGTTTTATTATTTATTTACTGTTTGATTGATTCATTCATTCGTACATTGTTAACTGGGTAAGTAATCTAGTCCAAGGACCCCTTTCCACCATAACTATGGTCACAATGACAGTGAATAACAAATACACTTAAGAATACAAAAACAAAACAAAAAAATACTGACATTAATGCATTAGATAAAGAGTACATTTACAACACATAGCCACAATGTGACTGTGAATAAATAAAGCATTAAATAACATTTACAGTAATACATACATTATTAATGTCTAAATATTCAATATTAACTTCATTATCAATATAGAATTGTATGCAAACATATTGTAAAGTTCACAATGCTATAAGATGTCATTACAGTGTAATGGTCTCGGAATCAGTTTATGAATATTGTATGGCTGTACGGGTCTATATTGAATCAGTGAATGCTTAGAAAAGCGAACGCTAATTCATCAACCATTTTTAAGCTAAAGCTTAAAATCTCGAACACCCAGAACAGCGATTTTTTTTCCCAGGGGAAATAAATCACTGGTCCACAAAAAAAAAAAAAAAAAAAACATTATATAATGTGGGGGTCTTTGCCCCCAACACTCCTCGATGTGGGGGGCTGTGCCCTCCAACCCCCTACTTAAATATACCAACACCAAGATTGCACCGCAATGGAGGAAATGGCGAACTCCCGAAACTGGCCCAGAGATTTCTTGCCCTGTGACAAAAATTGCTGTTCCGGGTGTTCAGGATTGCAAGCTTTCGCTTAAAAGGGGTAAATGAATTAGCGTTCACTTTTCTAAGTGTTCGCTAATTCAATATAGACCTGGCTGTACAACAACAGAGTGGGGGGATAATTATATTGCATCACTCTTGTCCTAAGAAAGTGTCAAAATAACCAAACCTGCAATTTTAAAATGGAACTACCACATCAGTTGAACCTAAGGACTAACATCCTCCTGTCTTAACCCTTGTCTCAGTTGAACATGCATTTACTTTCTCTGAACAGGTAGCATAGGTGTATTTTCTCAAAAGTCAATAGTTGGTAAATATTGCTAATATTCTCTATGAGACATCTGGAACATACATTTTAACCTGTTGGTACAATAAATATGGACAGAGCCAAAAATAACGGGAGGCAAAAGCCCACAAATAGGGACATATTTTAAATGTCGCTCTTATAAACTTGGAAAGTTGCTAGAATAACAGGTTTTGCATTAACATGCACTTTCTGAAGGATATGGAGGCTGAATCTCAAATGTCTGTTATTATTTGGTGACTTTAATTTTAGTGATTTGCCAGAAAACCACAAATTGTATGAGGAATGGACCAAAAATATGAGCCAAAAATCCTGACAGTTGAGAGATGTGAGCTTGAACTGTTTTTTTAGAAAGTTCTTTGTCATATATCTAGTGTGAATTGGGGCCTGTGTAATTGAATACTGTCATTATTTCATAAGAGTACAGGATTAGATACAAAACTGCAGCCTGGTGAGGAGTGGTGGACAGTAGCTTTCATTTAAAATTTTGCAGATGAGTATATTGAGCAATAAAGTAGCAATAATTGTAGTAGGCAGTAAGATATTTGGTAGTAGTAGTAGTTGGTATTCCATGAAGGTGGTTACACCGAGATGCTAGAAGTGATTACAATGTTGGTGATTTTATATATGGGCAGTTTGATTTCTTTATCCCTCTTGCATTATTAGTTGTTTTATAGTAAGTTGTTTGAGTTGAGAGTAATACAGTGACACTCATGCTTGTCAGCTAGGTGTGTGAATTATTCCCAGCTGATTGAATGAGTGAAGCACTGTTTGCACAGACAAGTGCAGTTAAAGGAAGCTGTATTGTAGACTGGGGAGGGGTCCATTTATGGCATCACTTGCCTAGCCTTAGACAAGTTAGACATGTTCAATGTATAAGTGTTTGGGAGAATGGGAAGTAGTATTACGTTCAGTAAAACTGGCCAAACATGCAACTGAAAATGGACAACCATTCAGACTCACTGCCCATCAAGAAATTTATGACCTCGCAGTATGAGTCCTGAAACACAAAAATATAAAGAGTAATTCTGCATATTCTAACAGTGAAGTTTGAAACACACTGTTACATGTTAACAGTGTTTTTTTGTTTGTTTGTATTTTTCAGGGGCAAAAACCTTATGCACTTGCCAATGTAGGAAGTTATACCCATGTAACCTGTTACTTTTATATTCTAACTCTACGATCTTAGTACTTCACAGAACATGTATTCTGTAAGCTACACCTGTTTTGGATATATTATATAGCCTCCCTAATTCTGAGACAAAAAATATTTTTTTTTTCAATGTAAGTAGCAAGAGATGGCAGTGAATGGACATATAAGTGATTATTAAACCTTTTGGCAATTAGTGGCAGAAAGAATAGGAAATGGAACAGTTGTCTGGGACTAGGTGCAGTAGCCATGATAATTGATATTAATTCTTGAAAAGATTATTGATGGGAATATTGATAAAAATCCAAATATAAAATTAATATCAGATAGAAAAAAACTGAAATATTTACAACTGTGAAGATAAAATTTGGAAAAACATGTAAACAGATAAGCTGTCATAGTCCAGAGGCATACTTAATGAAGTACATGAAGTCACAATAGCTGGCTGCGTTGAGATTTTAAATTCAAAATTTAAACATTATATGAACAATTTAACATTCCCTGAAACATGGTTATCTTATAATTTATGTTGGAGAATGTTATCATTAGCTGATAAATATCTAGAAGGCTTTGTTAACAGTATTTTAAAGAGGAGAGTACAAGTGTCTTGTAAGAAAGTTGTGGTATTCATATTACCCAAAGCAGATAAAAACCTTTCAAGTATTGTCCTGTATAGATCCGTTTCTTTTAACCAATTATTATAAAGTGTTTATGTCTAACTAGCCAAAAGAGTGGAAAATATTGCCACAGTTGATAGATATGGACCAATGTAGATGTGTGAAGGAAAGGAAACCACTTAACAACTTTAAAAGAATGATGATGATCCAAGGGGAAGTGAAGTGCAAGATAAAACTACTATTGTTGGTATGTCTTTATGCAGCCAAAGCATTTGATGGAGTAAGTTGAGATTTTTATGAGTAGTACAATGCTAGCATTTGCATTCTCTGATGGACTAATAGTGTTATTAAGGAGGCTATATGAAGGATTAGTGGCAAGAATTAAA
The DNA here is from genome assembly GCF_019279795.1 of Protopterus annectens. Classification (NCBI taxonomy): domain Eukaryota; kingdom Metazoa; phylum Chordata; order Ceratodontiformes; family Protopteridae; genus Protopterus; species Protopterus annectens. The sequence continues at coordinate 247,075,291 of NC_056751.1, forward strand.
GTGGGAGGGGGTCCTCTTAGGCGAGCTATATTTGAAAAGGAGAACCAGGTAGCAATGTCCTCTCTCCTTCTTTATTTCCTTTAAATATAGGGCTTCTTCTTTGTTACCTGCTTTATATTTAGAGACATTCACAAAGAAACAAAAGGATGCACACATTCATGGATATAACTAGAATGCTATTGCTTTAGTCGATAAATTCAAAAAAAAGGACATCTTGGTGTTGTGTCACATTTTCAAACGTTTCAAGACCTTTAGCAATATAAAATAAATGAAGATAAAATAGTGCTATCCAGACTAATGAATGGAGACATAATGACATGAAGTGTTTAGGTATATGGATTAAGAAACAGATTCTATTATGGAAGCTAAGGATATATGGGAAGAGGCTAAGCAAAAGATAATACAGACTTTGAGAAACAAGAATCTTAAATATAAGAAAGGTGAATTGTATCAGCCAGAAGAGAAATTGAGGGTGACAATAAAGGGGTTTATCTGGGAGGGGAAGTGAGCAATAATTAACTAGGAAAATCTGATTCTTCCCATTGAATTAGGTGGTTTATTGTTACCTTACTTGAAGGTGTACTTTAAAACTATGCAGGTAACTTGTATATATAACTCAAGTAGAAGGTTATAACTGAAATAAGGAAGAGATTGAGATGAAAGAGAAGAAAAATCTGAGAAATAGACAGGGACTAGGGGTTGGATGCAAAAATAGACTAGGATTTTGAATAGCAACAGTAGGATATTGGAATATTTGCAGTCATACAGAATATTATATTCATAAAGCAGCAGAATGTATTCTCAAAACTAATCCAGCATAGAAATGGAGAAATGAGATTGATATAAATAGGGATTTCTGCAAGTAGGGGATATAGAAATTAGACAACAGGAGCTGGAACCTACTGGTTGAAATCAGAAAAAGAAACCAAGATATTGGGTCAGATAATTTGTGAAGGAAAGGTAATACTGTAATATAACACTAAAAAGGAGTTTAGACTATGGATTAAAGATTCTCTTCCCTGTCGGGGACTGATAAAAGACTACAGCCAAAGAGAAAGGGATTGGGGAATGCTTAGCTAAAGACTAACTTTGGTAAAGTTTTAAGTTGAGTCTCGACCAGAAGATGCAGTTAAAAATGGAAAACTAGTAAAGCTTATAAAATTTTGAAGGATAATTATATGAATCAATCAGTGGAAAATATGGAGAGAATGAAAGATAAAGAGAATTTACAAAAGAACACTGGGAAGAAATTTGTAAGGTTCTCAATTATGCAACAAAGTCAAGAAGATTTAGGATTTTTGGATGGAAGTTTTTGATTTGGCATTTTTATACCGAAAGTAGACTTCAGAGAACTTTAACTTGGATAAGATAGCAAATGCTGGAGTTAATATGGAGAAAACAGATATATCCAGGAATGGGTTCCATTGGTTTGGTCAACAGGGTGGTTGGTTGACATCTGTTTGATCAAATGCATTTGGTCAACCATACAGATTATTAGCAGGTGTGAGAGCTCAACAATCCTCAGGTAGGGGAATATTACTTTTCCTTGGGGATTGTACAATCCTGTAGTTAGTATGTGTAATTAGCAGAGAGTATGCAGGGATGCTGTTAATGTTTTTTTTTTTTTAAGTAATATTTGCAAGCACTGAGAAGCAACCTTGGCATATGCATCTTAGGGAGTCGAGGTTTCTGTTTTCAACATATAGTTCTTTACCTTCAGGATGGCGATATTCATGTTAACCAATTGAAGATAAATCCTAAGAACACATCTTTTGGAAATCTAATGAGTTGGCAATTTAAAAAATAAAAAACTTCTCTACAGACTACTTTGGCAGACATGTTGAAGAAACTAACAGAATTAAATATATATATATATATATATATATATATATATATATGGTTCTACCTGACATAGCCGAAACCACACAACACCGACAACCACATCACCGACACCACATATTCGACAGTCCATAAACACGAAACCACACATAACCGACAACGAAATAACCGACGGTACACAAACACGAAACCCATACACTGCACACCACAATAACAATTATTAAAAACAAAACACATCCCCATTCCACAAACCACACACACAACACAAGCACACCAAAATCCTTACAAGCCCACACTAAACCTTACCTAACCCTAAGGTCCGTCACTATCACTTACCTACCCGCTCCTAACCCTAACTCACTTAACTAACCCTAACTCACTTAACCCACCCTATCCCCACAGACCGTCAATCTCCACACTTACCTGTAACGTCCGTCACTACATACTCACACAGCCTTTCCCCATGTCGGCATCCTCGGCGTTGGTGTTGTCATCCGTCGTGTCGGTCTTCTGCATTGTCGATGTTCTGCCACTCGCGATTGGTCTTCGATCTTCTGGAGCTCAATTCGCTGTCGGTCTTCTGCGCTGTCGGCGAAGTCAGGTAGAACCATATATATATATATATATATATATATATTTATTTTTTTTAATGTTGAGGTATGAGGTCTGAGTTATTTAGATGTAACAAGGCTTTACTAGTTTAATGTTGGCTGCCAGTAAAAGTAGTGACTAGAAAATGAAAACCAAAATCTATACCAAACATAAAATGAGTTTTCAATATTGTAAAGGAAAGAACTGGAGGTTGGATCTTTAGAAAAGGGTAGGAACACATTTCATTGAAATAAATGAAATTTGTGTTGGAACAATACATGCAGAAAAAAATTCGGGAAGAGGAATGAGGTTCAAGAGAAAGCAGGAACTGAGCAATCAATATAAAGTCGAAGTGAATGACAGTTGTTAAAAAGAAAACATGTATGCATCCTGAATGACAGTAATGAAAACTTTAATTAAGATTTGAGGATAATTCATAGTGGACAGATGATACAGCCATTTAGAAATAATAGAGGTCCGGATTTGTACAGCAAATATATATTTTGTAACAAAGATTTAAACAAAAGTTTTTTTTCTGTAACAAATTATTAAACAAAAACATGGAGCAGCTAAAAATGCAATATCAATGTTAAATATTTTCCTTATGTTACTGAACAGGTTGTTATTATTGCAAATCCTCAGGTTAGGTGAAATAAATAAAAGAATCCACTATATAAACACAGGCTAACTCGTCATGGGTGCATTTTAATATCTCTCCCCATATCTTACTATTTTGTTTCTAACTCTTCAGAATGTCCTTACTAACAAATATAGTCCCTTATCCATCTGTTCTCTTCCTCTTACCAATTGTTTTCTATAAAAAACGTTTATGCCTTCTCATATAATACTTGATTACTTGATTTTCAGGACTTACTAAAAGCTACTCCCTCATTTTCTTATAAATTATTTCCTCTCCTACATCCTGAATAAGGAATGGGAATAAATTTGTAGTAACCATATAGTTAGGATTTTTCTTGTTTTAGTTTAATTACTGCAGCATTTTTATTTCCAATATATGGGGTCTGTTCTGCTCCACCTAGCACATGTATAACTTGCATCATTCATTTGATTGTCCTGATGCCCTATGTATACATGTTCTTTATGGCTTGCAGGTATTGTTTTCTTATACATATACACTGCTATATCTGTCTGTAAAATTGGTCTAAATGTGAAACTTCCACTCCTGCCTCCTGTAAAAAGTGATTATTATTCAATTCCTGGTAAAGAAATCCATCTGTCCATCCATCCATCATTTGCACATGGAGTTGGGGTGTCACTTCAACAGTGACAATAATCTAGAGACAAGGCTTACACCACTGGGTGGCTAGAAAAAAATAAAATAAGAAATAAAGCAACACAATGGAAATAAGGCATTTAGTAAACTTTATGTTTGAAGAGTTTCTTTTAATGAAAGGCATAGTGTTTGGTGAGCTAAGTTTCCCTAAAATAAAAAACAACTACTTTATTTAGTCAGTTCCTTGTTTCTTCAAAAGTAAAATTGCAGAAAAGTAAAGTAAGGAAGTTTCTTCTTACCCCCACTGCTTTGCAGTCTTGAGTTAGTATAGTTGCACATGCATGGTATGGAGCCTCCAAAAATTCTATTTTGTTTTACATTTTTTTGATGAATTCAGTGGTTTGGTTGTTAATGTAATTTTCATTGCAATCATTTTGATGAAACCTGTAGGCTTATTCTCTATCATTTACAAAACTATGCTGCTAGTTTTATAAATATGAAGTCAGCTTTAGAAGGATGAATGTGTGATTAATAGTAATAGATAAGTGTTGTGCATAAAAGGAAAAGAAAACATCTGAAAGAAATGTTTATTATTATTTTGTTTATTTATGATTTGATGACTTGGTTAGTCCAAGTAGGATAGTGGTCTCTCTTCAGAGGAGACCAGAGGTGTTACTTATTCTGCTAGGGGAAATTTTGCCAGGGCATTAGGGAACTTCCCCTACTGTTTTCTTTTTGCTAGATGCACCAGAGGGCTGCTACAGTAGAGGAGAAAGAAGCAATGTGAAGTTTTGGTGGTGGAAAATGAGAATTTAGAAGGAGAAAAAATGTTTGCCATGGAGAATCAGAATCCAGATAAAGATTCTTATGTGGTCGGTGATACAAATGAGCAGCATTTAGTTGTCTCAATGGAAAAATGAGGTAAACTACTTCATTCGAGTGATGCAGCTAACAAAACAGGTATTGGGGGTTGTGGATAAAATGTTGAAAATTATCAATAATTGAAATTAAAGCTGCGTTATTCTGGTAACTAAACCTGTTTGAGTTTGTTTCTCCAGTACCTTCATAGAAGAGGAATTATCATTTGAAGTTCTAGACTGTTTATGACTGTTGCTTAATATTGTAACATTTAAGTGTTTTTATTTTTCATTTTTCACAAATAAGGAATTGAAATCTGTCATCTACCTTAACACTGGGTCAGCTATCTCCTCACATTTGTGTTGCATTTACATGAGTTGGGTACTGACCTATTCAGTTTGCAATTATCTCTGTCCATCAATGATTACTTTAGGATGCTTATTGCTGATTTATTATTGACCTCAGTAGTTCACTCTGTTAAAATCAGTGGTTGTTTTTCTAGAAAGAAGCCTCAATTATTGGGGGAGAAACATGCAGAAGCATGGGGATGGATAGTTGCTTTGTATTTTGTATACACCCCCCCCCCCTTTATTGTTTAGTGGCCTCTTTTGATTTGTCAGGTTGGAAAGACCAATGTGCCTCGATTTCAAAGGCAATTTCTTACGGGCAAAGAGGGTTAAGGCTCAACTTACTATGAAATGTGATCTATCAGAGGGGCTTAGTGTATGCACCCAGCCTATAAGCTGCAGGGCCAAAATGGCCTGGAGTCACCAAATGGCTGCCTTGTTTGTTTTATGGTTATTACATGTTAATATGTAATTGGTTATATTTGATTGTTGTTCAATATTGGAGGCATGTTGTTTATCTTAATTAATAAAATGGTCAAAAAGGCCACATTTTGGTCTATTTTATGACTCATCAAAAGAGGACATATTTATATATATATATATATATATATATATATATATATTTATATATATATATATATATATATATATATATATATATATATATATATATATATATATATATATATTTATATATATATTGCTGTTAGTGTTGTACAGTGTGTTATTGTGTTGACGCATTTTCTGTTCTGACCAAATTTTGATATTGCACAGTAGGTCATCCACTATATTATGTTTCAGTATTCATTGTCTTATTCTGCGTTTCTCATTTTTTTCTGTCTCACTATTACGTGTAGTTTGTTGTACTTGTGTTCTGAGATGTTCATAGGTTCATAGGTTCATACTAGGCTATCTGCCCTAGGGCATTTATAAGCCTAGCCAGAGTGTGTTTGGCTTTCGCCACCCATTTTAAATTAATTTTGCTATGCCCTTTTTTGAGGTTAGTATACTGTGCCTCTGTCTAACAGTGACACAGAAGTGATAACTTGGGTAAACCTACAATCTCCCATCCACTCATCAAGATTCCTCTTGAAGAGAATCAATGAGGGACTCTGCCTAACCTGGACTGGGATTTTATTACAGAGTGAAGGGAGTCTCTGGGTTATGAATCTGTCCCTCCAGCATGTCCTATTTATTTCAGTGCTGAGGTTCAAGTCTCTGGAGCGTGTAGCTCGATGGGATTTGGATTTTCTGAGGTGCAGCATGTCCATTAATTCCGGGTTGAACACGGCTTTATACGTCAGGCACAGATGCCTCTGAGCAGGCGGTATGCCACTGAGTAGAGCTGGAGTTTCTTTAACCGGGCAGCATATGGCATCTGTTTGAGCCCTTTGATCCTCTTGGTGAGGTACTTTTGGGGTCTTTCCAGTTGCTGCAGGTGTCTGGTAAGGTACATCCCAAAAGGGGCATTGTACTCAATTATGGGCCTGATGAGGGATGAGTAAAGAGGCACGATGACCTCCCCTGATCTAGATGTGAATCCCTTCATGATTAGGTGGGCTATATAAAATGTTTTTCTAACCACTTTGGCCACGTGGTTGTCAAATGAGAGATTGCTATCAACTTGGGTCCCCAGGTCCCTAATTACTTCTTCTGTACTTAATGGATTACCACCTATGTGGTAATTTGTGGGCACTTTGTTTTTGCCAAAGGGGATGACTATACACTTTTTGGCATTTAGCTTGAGGCCATGGCTCTGGCATCAGTTGTCTGTTTCTATGAGGCCCTTTTGGAGGATGCTTGTGTCGGCTGGAGAGTCGATTATGGCACCCAGTTTGCAGTCATCTGCGAACTTGGTCAGCCACAGTCCTTCCATGTTGTCCTGTACCTCTGAGAAATATATACCGAACAAGAGAGGTCCCAGGACACCACTTGTAACTGGTTTGGAGTCTGACATGGCCTCAGCAATTCTAACCATGTGGGCTCTGTCCTTGAGCCAGTTTGCAACCCATTTAGTGACATAGGGGTTTATATTTAAGCTGGTGAGCTTATCTATAATGCCCGAGTGGGGTATTGTATCGAAGGCTTTTGCGAGGTCCAGGGAGGCTGTGTAGACCACCTTCCCCTTGTCAATGGCCTTGGTGACAGTTTCAAAGAAATCTACCAGGTTTAAGAGGCAGGATCTGCCCTTAACAAAGCCGAACTGGGTAGGATCCAGTGTCTGTAGGTCCCCAATATCTTTATTTATGAGGTCCATGATGATCCTTTCCATAGCTTTGCAGACCAAGCTAGTCAGGCTTATAAGGCGATAGTTTCCAGGATCTGTTGAGGCACCACCTTTGTGGAGAGGGACCACTGTTGCTGTACACCACTCTTTGGGTACATATTCTGTAGTAAGGCTGAGATTGAACAGTAGTTTTATGTTTGGGTTTAGCTCTTCTTGGAGTTCATGTAGGACGCAGCCCGGGACACCGTCTGGTCTCATTGATGCTGTGTTTTTTGCTTTGGAGAGGGAGGCTCTTACCTGAGCATATGAGATGTCAGGGGGGAAGCACACTGCTGGAATAGATATTTGCCCTTTTGATGGGGGGGGGGGAGTTTGCGCTGAACCTGTCAGCTAGGATGTTGGCAATGTCTGTGGGTTCGGTGTATTTTTTGTCATTTTGGACTAATTCTGAGCATATCTGGGAATTCCCACCCAGGTTCCTGACATAACTAAAGAAAGCCTTGTGATGATCCTTAGTGTCCTGTGCAATTTTTCTCTCTAAGCTTGCCTTAGACGATTTTATGAGTGCCCATAGTTTTTTGCTAATACTGATCAGAGATGCCTTCCCTTTTTGGGATTTTGCTCTATCATGTAGTAGCTTCCTCCTTCTATTATATAGTTTGTTTATGGCTGGAGTCCGTCAGACAGGACGTCTGCCTTTGGAGGATTGGGTCTTGGTTTTATTTGGGATTGCATGATCCATGCATTCCTGAAGGTGTTCATAGAATGCGCTTATAAAGGATTCTGCGGTCTGGGCCGTATTTTCCACAGGCCCGGGGGCTTTGAAGGATTCCACCTCGGTTTTGAGGAGTGTGAAATTTGCTTTAGAGAAGTTTTTCACTGTGGTTTTCTGGGCAGGGGGTGGGGTCGGGATGTGAATATCCAGTGAGATTAGTTTATGGTCTGATCTTACCAGTGAGGGATACACTTCTGGTCTGGAGCATAGATTCCCCATGTTGGTGATGATCAGGTCCAGTATGTTTTCCCCTCTTGTGGTAGTGGTAACAAGTTGTTCCATAGCATTTGAGTTTATAAATTCTAGGAACCTTTGGGCTAGGGTGTTGGAGCTAGAGTAATTCTCCCAGTCTATGTTTGGGTAGTTGAAGTCGCCCAATATAATGGTGTTTGGAGAGACCTTCATATTTTCCAGTGTTCTCAGGAAGGCCAAGTGGGGTTCCTGGGTTTGGGAGGATGGTCTGTAGCAGGCTATAAACTGGAAGGCAGTTTTACCCACTGTTAGTTGCAAAGGAACTTCCAAATGAACCTTGATGATTGGATGGGAGATGGGAAATTCACCCTGGGGATCACGTCAGTCACCGTGCTAGACAGGGGAAAAGGGAAGTAAATATTCTGGGAAGAAATAGCCAGGGAATTGTTATGGCTAGGCTTGTATAGGTTTCCTTTCCATAGGTTCACAGGTTGGTACTAGGCTATCGGCCCTAGGGCCTATACAAGCCTAGCCATAACAATTCCCTGTCTATTTCTTCCCAGAATATTTGCTTCCCTGGTCCCCTGTCTAGCAGGGTGACTAACGTGATCCCCAGGGTGAATTTCCCATCTCCCATCCAATCGTCACGGTTCCTTTGGAAGAGGGCCAAAGAGGCACTCAGCTTGACATGTATGGGCAGTCTATTCCAGAGTATGGGGAGTCTCTGGGTCAGGAACCTATCCCTCCAGCATAATATGAATAACATGAACTTCCCTGGATAACAAGAATGTGTTCTTTTTCACTTTTGGTGATTGTGTTTCTTTATTTATTTAGAAATTTTTGTAAGGTATCTCCATGTATTTACTGTTTTACTGTATTGTTTTTTGCTTAGGATGCCACTGGGAATGGAACTACACATTAGGCAGTACTTAACTGGTCCCAAATGAGGACTTCACTGATTACAGCACATCTATTAACCAAATTTAATATTAATGGTCACAGTTTAAAACCTACTGAAAATACATTGAAGGATGGAATTTAGGATAACAGTAAAGACTGCTTGAAGGAGGAGTTTTTGTTTTCTGAATAGCCTAGGATCTGAGTGTGAGGTTTGGATACAGAACCGGTTTATGGTTTCTATTAAACTAATTTACCATTTAGTCAATGCACATGAAGTGCTGTACATGCGCTTAAATTCAAATATGACTACACCTAGCCTGCCATCTGCTACTGAAACATTGGCTCTAGGTGATGGTCACTGCTGATGTGTCACCCCAACCCCATACATAAAATGGAAAAATAGGGCTGATGCTAATGTCAGATTATGAAGACGAGTTAGGAATTTATGTTGGACATAGTGTGTTTGTGTTGAATCTGCATTCATGCTGTGTATCTGGTTGATGCCAGTGCTAAACTATAGGTTCATAGGTTGGTACTAGGCTATCGGCCCTAGTGCCTATACAAGCCTAGCCATAATAATTCCCTGAAGGCTATCTGGGAATTTATGTTGAAAATATTGCCTTCTATACATGTAGTGTGCATCTGTGTGGGATCGTGCTCGGATCACCAGTTTCCACATGCAAGTAGGTGAATTGGTGATCCATTAAATTTCCATTGGTGAATGCTTTCTACTTCCAAGTCGGTTTGTACTACCGTGTATCGGGTGCCATTTTTAACTGCAATGCATTAATATAGCAATAACCCATGCTTGGGTGTGGGTAATGCTGGATTTACCCACGGTTGGTGTGGTTTGGTCATGAGGGTGAATCCCGAGTGGCCAAACAAAGCCAACCGTGGGTAAATCCAGCATTACCACACCCAGTGGGTTATTGCTATTACACAATGACATTATTTAAGAAAAAAAATAATTATTTTTCTTAAATAATGGCATTGTATAATGCCTCTTTGCTGCCCTTCTACAGCTGTCTGGTATTCTGCAGCAGTTCTGATGTACTGCGCATGCGTATGCCTACGCAGTACATCAGAGCTGTGGGCAAAAGCAATGGAGAAAGCAAGATCTCCGTTGCTTTTTACTGTTTCACTATGTTAAATGGTTTAACATAGCGAAACAGCAAAAAGCAACGGAGAATCTCTGTTGCTTTTTATGTTAAACCCATTTAACATAGTGAGACAGTTTTGAAAAAAGCAACGGAGAAAGCAAGATCTCCGTTGCTTTTTCAAACTGTCTCGCTATGTTAGAGGAGTTTGACATAGCGAGACAGCTTTAAAAAAAGCAACGGAGAATCTCCGTTGCTTTTTTTAAAGCTGTCTCGCTATGTTAAACTTGTTTAACATAGCGGGACAGTATGAAGCAATGGAAATCTTGTGTTCTCCGTTGCTTAAAAAAAGAGTTATAGTAATGGAAAAAGTCCAGGCGACCGGACCTTTTTTCCATTACTATAACTGATTTACAACGTGCCCGCTGACCAATCAGCATCCACGTTTTTGAATATTAATGGGGGGTTGTTGTATAATGATAAGTATTCTGATGTGCTGTTTCCATGACTTGCATTAAAATATGGTTGTGGTATTTTGGAGATTTCTCCTTCTGTTAAGATACAGTGACTATGGAGTTAGTAAAATAATAGCACGAGTATGTAGGATGCTGTCCGCAAAGATCCACATCATAATTCATTTAAAGTGATTAAAGACTGTTAGGAAATATTGCTTTCTGTTTTCACACTTATTTACATTGGTCACAGAGAAGTAATTTTTCCTGTCATGGAGTAATATGGGCTTCTGTCCATAACAGATTCACAAACATACACCTACTGCCTCCAAGGATAGACTTTGGCTATCCATTGACTCTGCATATGATAAATTATCTGAAATAGAATGAGCTGTTAGCATTACACAATATGAAACAGTCAAAATCAATGGAGCTAAAAAGTGGCAACGTTATTTTTTCATCCCTAGAATATATGATGTGACATAACGTCCATGTTAATGTTTGATAAGGAGCAGTGTAAAGTCTATGGTTCATGTATGATTGTTCATCTGTAATTTAATAATTCATAGTATAGCAAACTGACAATTAAGATTAAAACATGACTGGGATACTTGTCATGTAAATTAAACAACTGGTTGATTTCAGTATATCTTCATCTCAATGGTTGTTTCTCTAGAAAGAAGCCTCAGTTGGGGGAGCAACATGCTCTGGTTAGACCAGATGCTAAATTTTAAAAATGCAAAAAGATGTTTTAAGACACAATGAGTAGCCATCATCAGTGCTCTCTGTATACCACTCAAAACTTAATGATTTAGGATTATGGGTGGCACTGTCAAACTATTAAATGTGTTATTGGTCTTACTAAAGGGTATAAAACACTGAATTTGCTTCACAATAATTTAATCATTAAGAAATCATTATTTTTTTATAGAATACCTGGAGGAATATGGGTCTATATTAGAACACCGAACATTCAAAATGTCGAGTGTTCTAATATCGAACCCTATCAATCAAAAATTCAAAACATCGAACAGTCAGAACAGTGAATTTTTTCCTAGAGAAAAAATGTTCTGTTCCAAAATACACACACAACACAAGCACACCAAACAAACAGCAATCCACACACACATACACCTAAACTCTTACACCTAATGCTACACTAAACTATGCATACACCACTAACTATCCACTTACCTTAACCCAAACCCTAACCCTAAGGTCCGTCACAATTGCACAGTCACCTCACCCACGCCCTAACCCACCTACCCCGCCCTAACCCTCACATCCACACAATCGCACACTTACCTGAACCCGACCCGTAACTTTCTACCAGAGTGCTGAAAATACCAAAGCAACAGAAAAGGATAACCAAATTCTTTCCCTAAGAAAAAAATTATTTTTCTGTTTCTTTGATATTTTCAGCGTTCGCTGAAAATGGGTCGATATTAGGACACTCGACATTTTGAATGTTCGGTGTTCTAATATAGACCCAAGGAATATATGGTATACAAAAACTAGAAGGTATTGAATAATGTTATGTTTATAATTAAGTTCTGTGACTCTTCTACAAGTTGGATGTCTGCAGTGCTTTGATGAGTCAAGCTGTATCTACTTGCATTCTAAAAAAAATTGTCATGCGTATGTGTTTTACTCACATGGCATCGGAAAATGTAGCTTTCTGAGCATGAATTCAGCTGCCTTTTTGAAAGAGAGCTACCACAGTATATGTGGTTTCTGTTCTGTTGCTTCTGTTACACGTATCATCTTCTGTGGAAGTGCCATTTTTTATGTGATAGTCTCTAGAGTATTAGGCTATATATAGTGTTGTGTTCAGGATACCAAGACTCGTATTGACCTTCACACCCTGGAGAACAGAATGAGTTGCTGTGTCAGTGTTTCTTCCTTGTTTTCTTAAGTTTGCCTAATGACAGTCTGCTCTGTGTTGAATGCATCTTGCCTGATAGAGAAAAAAATGATCTTGTTAGTTTTTATGAGGTAACAATGCCATTATTAACTGCTTGGCATTGATATAGCAAGTAATCCTAAGTTAGAATGACATAGGGCAAAACTACATGTTACAGTAAGCACTCTGACAACAAATTGTGTCTTATATGACATGGACATCAGTGCCACACCACTGATGTGAGAATTCTTACCACTTTGCAGCATTCTTAGGAGTTTATCCAACAGATAATAATAATAATTACAAAATATTTTAAAAACGGGCCACAATAAATTTGTTTTGACTACAAATATGTTACTATGATAAATGAAATTTGCACTGCTTAACTAGCCAAAGGTAAGAGAGGATAAATAATGTTCTGTCAGTGGAATCCTTATACATTAGAAAGTAGAAACCTGAAAGGCATCCTTATTAATTTTCCCAAGTACTGAAATATTATTGCATAACACATGAAATTAGTAAATGTTATATCAAACAAATATATGGAAGTCACTTAAAGTTATTCACCAGGCTATCAAAATTATACAAGTCAGTAGTTAACTCACAGATTATTAGTTGCCACTGTGCACTGTAATTTCATGACATTACAGTGAAGTTGAATAATTGTTATAAATATAGCAAAAGGAGAACTGAAAGTTATAGTCAGAGCTGTGAAAACTACAGTAATAAACAATCCTCACACAATGATTCACTCTTTGATGAGGGATTGGCATAATGCTTAAGATCTTCTCCTCAAAGATACTAGGTACAGGGACTGATTCTGACCTCTGGTTATTGGCTAGTCTTGTAATAGTCTGCAGTCTGTTAGCCTAGTAGTTTCCTATTAAAAAGTGACACAGTCATAAGTGAATAACAATGAGCACATATAGATGGCAAGTTGTTTATAAACTTAAACTATCTGTAAATTTTCAAATTAAATGTCAGTCTTAACTTCAATGAATAAAATGTTGATGTCCCATAAAATAAATGTGAAGTATATTGTTTTGTTCCTTTCCTGAGATGCAGCGGCCCTGAAGGTAGTGTATCTAAATATTGAAGTGTAGGGGGCTGGGCCCACACTAAGAGGTGCGTCACCTGAAAAATTATGTTTAATATCCCTATTACCAAAATTATTGACCACTGAAATTTTAATTCTCAGAACTTCATTATAATAATGCAATTCCTTCTTTCAGAATGAGTGTAATAATCCTGTAATGTATGTCCGTTTGCATATTGATATAGTTTTAATTATTATAAACCCACTAGGCTTCAGTGCCTGTTTCAAAAGGTGACCCAACATCACTATATGATTAAGTGAATTATTCTGACTACCATAGTAGGCAAATGAAGACCAGGGGAATCCTACAGAGGACCACAGGGTGAAACCTCAATAGCAACTCAAAGCCAGATAGTTTGCTTGAACTAAATACATTTTACATTATGAAATATTTAAACAGCTGGAGAATTCTTACATCCATTTATACTGATCTATATCCTTAGTGGTAGCACACGCAAAATGCCATTTAAGTATTTATTGATTGATTGATTGATTTACCATAGGAAGACATTTACAATTTGTGATTATATGGAGATTCCATTGTCAGAGGAAGGAGTGAAGTGTGTTTTTCTTGCCTAAGAAGAATAGTTAGTGCTCAAGTGCAGAAGGTCTCATAATGAACAATTAAGAGCGAATGTCTGCTGTAAATGGCTTAAGGTAACATGTCACAGGCATTGATTAAGTCATATTTTACATGTACATTTACAAGAACAGTATTACATTTAAACTGATTTTAACAAAAAGCATGATAATGCTTCTTAATGTGATGGAGAGCCTCATTAAACTGGCATGCTACTTCAGCACACTGACTCAGGAAGTTTCTTAATATCATTTGCCTAGATGCACATGTGGAACAAGGGGCATGTCAATAATCATAATAATGTAATCAGATTCAATGTACTGTGCAGGATATTTTTTAAGGATTTGCTTTCATCTTGCTTTATGCATAATGCATTGACGTATTAATTGAGCAATGTATTCCCTATTGTCTGCATCAATGTGCCAAACATTGGAATATGTACTGAAGTGTTATATATCCTGTATTGTCAAAACACTAAACTCAAGAGAAACATTGACTTGTGGTATGTTTATTTCAACCACTGACTTTCATTTACTGTTACCCCATTGCAGCATGCATTACAGGAAATTTGTATTCTCCTCATCAGAAATTATGTTCACTGGGGACAACACCAGCCAATTAAAGTTATTTATGAGCAGACTGCAGGGTCATTATAGCAGTTCACGTAGCCTGAGCCAGCAAAAACAAAATGCTGCATGACTTCATTATAATGCAGGTTATGGCTAAATGAGTGTCATAATCGCTCCCATCTGCGAATGGGCAGTTTACAGCACATTATAAATCCTCTTTTATATGCTGCAGAACTGATGTAAAGGTAATAGAAGACATCAAAAATAGAGATGTTTACATTGGTGTAAAAAGAAAACAAACCTCAGAAGCTTTGAAAAACTCTTCTTCAAAACTTTTAACATGATCATATTTTTTCTGTCTTCACTACTAAACTTTAGATTTTCTTTGAAGTGAATTGTATACAAGCAAATTGATTCTAAAACATACTGTACACCCTTTAAATGTTATATTTCAGATATGTACACTTCTCTACTGCATGAATGTATGTGTGTGTGTGTGTGTGTGTGTGTGTGTGTGTATATGTATATATAATATATATATATATATATATATATATATATATATATATATATGTGTGTGTGTGTATATATATATATATATATATATATATATATATACATATATATATATATATATATATATATATATATATATATATATATATATATATATATATATATAATGTAACGTCCCTCCTCTGAGCCAGTGATCAAGATGCCTCAATCCTCACCAGTGACACCAGAGGGAAATGTTCGCTGTGAGAAAAATAGACACAGTATTTTCAGATGCAGCTCTCTGCACCAAGTAAATTTTCCCTTAAGAGCACACTCCAGTCCTGGGGCTGGACTTTCTCTACATGCCCCAACTAAGACTCCCTACTGACCACCATAGAGCTAAGTCCTTATCTGGGTATTCCAAGTCAGGTCCTCCACCAGTCTCTCTGTGCAATCAGTGTCTCAGTGTCCCTGTTCAAATTAGTTGTCAGACACACTGTCTTTGCGATCTGATTTGTCACACACCTGGGAAAGACTGGCACAGCTTACCTGCTCTGCCACCTTCACCCAGACTATAAGGTAGATGATCTGCCACCAGAACACCTGAATCCAGCTACTTTAAAGCTGTTACTAGGGTACCCAATTACATTTATTAAAATTAATACTTATATAAATGGTGGTGTTTAACCAAACAGCAAGATCTTCAGGAATGTGGAGCCACAGTGCAACTAAATAAATGCAATTACTCCCAAAGGTTAAATGTTTTCCAAAAGACCAGCCACAATTAAATGTTTAGATATATTTAATATTAAATAAAATGCATGAAAATACTGGATATCTGTTCACAATGAACACCAATGTTTCAAGCACAGGAAATGTAAAAAAAAATACAGATTGAAAGACTCATTCATATATGCAAAAAAAAAAAATAACTAATCTCATTATATTTTTCTAATTGATTGAAAAATTACTGTTCCCTAGTTACTTACTAAAGCAAGGCAAGATGAACATGGATGAGTGTCTTGTCAGGTCCAAAAACAGAGTGCACACCTCACATCTCTCACTAGTATTCAAATACAATTTTAGTGCTGGCTACAGAATGACATAATATCTGGTCATCTGACTGTGGATGTTCTTCGTGTTTCACTGTTGCAGTCATTACATTTGGGTTATCTGCTTGCAGTAGCCCTCAGTCGGCCTGATTAATAAAGTCTTGGGTCCTGCGTCGGTTACTGTCCCTTCTTCTATGACGTCAGGTCGTTAGGGGTATAAAACATGCAGCTGATTCCATTACATCAGTCTTTCTTGCCGTGCAGTGCCCGAAGCAGAAGCAGTTCACAAGTGCCGGTCGGCTGATTCCTGAAATTTTCATTTTCAAGTTTCAGAACTGAGGTCTTCAACTAAAGCTAAGTACCCCATTGGGGAAACTTTTTCTTGCTCCTTTCCAGTGTCAGTAAAAGTTAATAATTGCATTACTTGTGGAAAGCAAATACCTCACAAAGATTTTCATTCATACTGTATTCCTTGCCTAGGCAATTACCATGACGTATCTTGCTGTCGGTTTTGTGCTTTATTTAATCAGCGCACTATCCATTGTCGGTATATTTTCGCCTCTAAATATTTTGGTTCTCGGTTTAATAATCCAGAAATGTCATTGGTTAGCCATCCGACTACCGGGATTCCAAAAAAACGCAAAGATAAAGACAGAGACAGGCCGCCGAGGTCCAAAGCTGCCGATGACACTTTTCCTAAGCCAGTCGCCAGTTCGCCGGTACTCAGTAAGGCTCTTTCGCAGCCCCTGATGCCCACTACTTCTGACTCACAGGCCTCTACTGAAACCCATTCTGAGTCCGGTATGCCGCGAGATGCTTCAGCTGTGGAACCTGTGGATGTCTCTACCTTGGATGGGTCCTGAGCCGCTGTGCAGGCACCAGCTTCTGAAGGTGTATTCAGGGCTACGGGCTTGCATATTAAACCGACACCTCCTTCTTCATTTAGGCCAAAATCTTGAACCATGCCTAAGAAACCAATGCCTAGGCCGCATGCTCAGGCCACTATGCCTAGAAAACAAATGATAAGAATGGCTGAAGATCTTATAACTCTAATCAGGGGAAGCCAACTTCCCCCTTCTAAGAGACCTAGGACTGAAGTTGTTTATGAATCTTCTGACCAGGATTCTGATTTTTCAGATTCTTCTGATGATCTGGATTTGCCCTTATCTACTTATGAGGATTCTGATGCAGAGGACTCTGTTCCTTCTGCTTCCCCTCCATAGGATTTTTCTTTTGGTGAAACCTTACGTACTCTAAGGGAGCATTTCCACTGGGAAAGTCAGGATTTTTCTAATTCAAAAAAGAGTGTTAAGGGATTTCTTACTCCTGCCTCAGCATAGGCCTTTAGCTATACCTCCTGTACTAGACATTGTTGATGATGCCTTTTCAGAATCTAGTTTGGCCCCTGATTCTTTGCCTCCTGCTCCCAGAAAACCTGACAGATATTACAGGGTTCCTGATTCACACAAATTCCTTTTTAAGAATCCTATTGCAGATCCAGAGACTATTTCACAGGGACCCAAGGGCATTAAAGCTTCTACTGCTAAAAATCCTACCTCCTCTGATAGAGACTCCAGGGTGCTGGATAGTTGGGGACAGAAGGTTTACACTTCTGCAACCTTGGCCATTAGGGCTTTAAACTGCCAGTTTCATATGTTAAAGTATCAACAACATGTTATTGGATTGCTTAAACAGAAAATTATGTTGATTCCTGACTGTGGTGAAAATAAAGAATTATAGGGTTTAATGCATTCTGCTGAACAGGTTGGAAAACATACTTTGCAATGTGGATTTGATTCATTAGAGGCCTCTTGTCGGGCTGCTGTTACTGGGTCTGTGCTCAGAAGGCATGCTTGGTTTAAGGAGCAATCTTTGCCTGATCATGTTAAAGCTAAATTGTTGTATGCTCCCTCAAATCAGGACCGCCTATTTGGCAACAAGGCTGAGGAAGTTCTTAAAAAGATGGAAGATAAAGCTAAATCTATGCAAACTGTTAAAGAATTCTTACAAGTTCAGCCTCCTAGATTTAGTAGGCACTGGCCCTCTAAAAATTGTTCCTTTCCATCCCCTTCCAGGTCTTCTCAAGCCAAACCCAGACACAGCAGAAATCCTAGGTTTCAGTCCCAAGGGACACACAAGACTAAGCAGTGGGGGGTTTCCACACCCAAATCTGGGAGTAGTAAGACTGCCCCCATGAGAAAACTGTCTCAATGACTTGCTTTTAAAACTTCCAAGCACTTCCCAACTGAATGCTCCTTTAGGCAGAAAGATTGGTCTGCAGGCCAAAAACTGGGAACTCATTACCCAGGACAAATGGGTTTTAAATTTAGTGACCCAAGGATACAGATTTCACTTCCACACATTACCAACACCAAGTGGATGGCCAGATCTACCCCCAAATCAGTGAGCAGAGGCCCAAAATCAAGTACTCTCTCTCTCAAACATGGGGGCTATTCAGCTGGTACCAGACAAGGAAAAGGGACAAGGTTTCTATTCGAGACTTTTCCTGGTACCCAGAAAAGGCAGTACATGGCATCCTATCCTGGACCTTTTTACTCTAAACAGCTTTCTGGTGATTCCAAAGTTCAAAATGCTGACTCTTTACCAGCTACTTCCTATGCTAGGCAAAGATGCATGGTTGCCAACACTAGACGTAAAAGAAGCATACCTGCACATCCCTATCAGGGAGTCTTGCAGAAGATACCTACACTTCAAAGCAAGCTACATGCACTATCAGTTCTCTGCACTACCCTTTGTGAATACCCTGGGTGCAGTAGATAAGCCAAAGGGCTTAGCTCCAGTCATTGCATTTTGCAGGCAAAGAAATATTCAAATATACCCATACCTGGACGATTGTCTAATTCAGGCGGAAAGCTGGGACATTCTTTTGAATCATCTGGCCTTTGTTCAAAGGGTACTGACTTGTCTGGGATTCACCATAAATGAAAATAAATCACACCTGGTACCCTGTCAACAAATTATATTCCTGGGAGCAAGCTTGAATGCAACTTCCCAGATGGCTTTCCTCACACCAAAGAAACGGATTCATTTGGCAACCTACTTCAAACAAGTGGCCACAAAAACCCAGCTATCTGCAAGGCAATACTGCAAGTCTTAGGGTTCATGGCCTCCTGCATTCTTCTAATTCCATATGCAAGGCTGCATATGAGGAAACTACAATGGTATCCCAAAAGCCTATGATGTCAACATTCACAGGATCTAGAAGCAAGGATTCCTATCATACCTTGCCGACTCCTAGAGTTTCTTTGGTGGGTAGAGGCCTGCCACCAAAACAGGGGACTACCATTCACATTACCCCCTGCTGCCCAAATCTTAACAACAGATGCAACAGACTATGCATGGGGGGGGCTCACCTGGCAGGGAAGTGCATTCAGAGCAAATTAAACCCAAGTTAAATACACCTGCACATAAATCAAAAGGAAATTTTAGCTGTACAGAATGCTCTGACAACCTTCAAGGACCACATTCTTCCAGAACAACTAATGGTAAAGACATAGTGAATAAATTCCAGTACCAGTAAAACCAAAAAAGCAAATCAGTAACAACTGCTGAAGCCCGATTTATTGTAAAACAAAACAAAAGAACTCAAGTACTAAGCGCTTTTCCACCCACACAAGTTAGGGCATCATCAGAGTACTTGAGTTCTTTTGTTTTGTTTTACAATAAATCGGTCTTCAGCAGTTGTTACTGGTTCACTTTTTTGGTTTTAATGGTAAAGACAGACAACACCATTGTCATGTGATACATAAACAAGCAGAGGGGTACACATTCTTACCCCCTCTGCAGACTAGCCATGGCATTGTGGAACACAGCCCTAAGCTACCAAGTGAATCTACAAGCTCAATTCCTGCCAGGAAAACTAAATACACTGGCAGACAGACTAAGCAGAAACCTCATGGGCCCACATGAGTGGAAACTGGAACCAAGGCTTTTCAACATGTTGACAAGCAAATGGGGAGCCCAGATATAGACTTGTTTGCCTGCCCCCAGAACCATCAACTGGACAAATTTTGCACAAGGATTCCCCACAAGCTAGCTTGGAAAGTGGATGCTCTATCCTTCAACTGGAAAAACCTATCAGTTTATGCCTTTCCTCCTCTGCCTCTGCTCTCCAAGGTACTACTAAAGATCAAACAGGACAAGCCAAGGACGATTTTAATTGCACCAGACTGGCCTCGCCAACACTGGTACCCACTCTTGTGCAGTGTGTCATGCTTGGCTCCATGGCACTTGCCTCAGACTCCTTCCCTGTTATCTCAGCAGGAGAACATGATTCTGCACCCTCAGCTGCAAACCCTGAACCTAGCAGCCTGGCTAATTACCTAATATCTCCTTTACCACCCCTCAGTAAATCAGTGATGGATATCATTTTAAAGGCAAGGAGGCCTAGTACTAGAAGATCTTATGCTGCAAAATGGAAAAGATTTTGTGCCTGGAACCAATCTCAAGGAATGAATGCAGCAGTGCCCAATTTACCTCAGATTCTACAATACTTGACTGAGATGCTTCATAAGGGCTTGTCCTTTTCCTCCATCAAAATTCATGCCTCAGCCATTTCAGCTCATTATAGCACAGAGCCTCCCCTCTTCTCTCACCCACTGCTCAAGCAGTTCCTCAGAGGGGCCAAAAATTTAAGGCCACCCAGGAGAGCTCCAACTCCAGCCTGGGATCTTAACTTTGTCTTGGAGAAACTTACACTTCCTCCTTTCGAGCCAGCTGCTACTGCAGATTTAAAATTTCTTTTCTGGAAAACAACTTTCCTTTTAGCAATCACTTCTGCAAGAAGGGTATCTGAATTACAGGCCCTTATGGCAGTGGAACCTTTCATCATCTTTCATGCGGACAGGGTGTCCCTCAGAACCAATCCCTCCTTCATGCCCAAGGTGGTGTCCAGTGTGGCTCTTAATCAGTCCATTCATTTGCCTACCTTCTTTCCTAACCCACAGAACAAAGGGGAATGGATATTGCACTCTTTAGATGTGCACAGACAACTTAGATTCTACTTGGACAGGACTAAACCTCAAAGGAAATAAGAACAACTGCTGGTGGCATTTGCTACAGAGACAGAGGGGAAAGCTATTTCCAAACAAACCATTTCAAAAGGGATAGGCCACTGCATTCATTTCTGCTATAAGCACCATGGAAAACCTATCCCACAGGGCATCAGACCCCATTCAACCAGGGCTGCATCTACCTCTGCAGCCTTTCTCAGAGGCATCCCGACTAGGGACATCCTAGAAGCTGCTACCTGGAGTTCTGTACATACTTTCACCAAGCATTATCATTTGCCAGTTTTCTCTAAATCCAGAACTGGTTTTGCCAGTGCAGTCTTGCAGGGCTTATATCTGGTCCTAATTCTATTTAAATTCCTCCTCCCAACCTTAGCTTTGGGACTCTACCCAAATGTAATGACTGCAACAGTAAAACACGAAGAACATAGTACAGTTGTGTACACTTACCATAAATGTAGATGTTCGAGTGTATTCACTGTTGCAGTCCTGGTTATCCTCCCTCCAGCCCCCTTTCTTCTTTTGGCTATACCTCTACTCTCACTCACTATGCTCAGAAAGCTTTTTGGTGTATTTGCTTTTTTGTTGGAGGTATATCCTTGTATTTATAGATTTAATTGCCTCCTATTAGGGGGGCACCTGACATCTGGGGCAAGAAAAACTGATGTAATGGTGTCGGATGCATGTTTTATACATACCCCTGATGACCTGACGTCATGGAAGAAGGGACAGCAACTGACACAGGACCCAAGATTTTGTTAATCAGGCTGACTGAGGGCTACTGCAAGCAGATAACCCAAATGTAATGACTGCAACAGTGAAACACGAAGAACATCCACAGTCAGATGACCAGAACAGATATCCAGTGAATACACTCGAACATCTACATTTATGATAAGTGTACACAACTGTACTTTCCCACACTGCCTTCTCACTAGAAACTGAACCAGGATCTGGCACTGGTGTGTCACAATACACACAGAATTTTAGCTAAGGTTTATTACAGCATCTGGAAACTGTAAAACAATTCCAGCACTTCTGCCCTCCCTGCAGAAACTAACAAGTCATTCTCTGGCACCCCAGTATAGCAATTAGTTCAGCACTAAGGACAACAGAGTAGGATCCCCGCCAGGCTTTTCACAGACATTGTGTCTCTGGCTGCATTCAGACCTGTGAAATAAAATCCTTATGGCCTAAACCAAGTCATTTAATTTCAGGCTATTTTTCTTAAGATTAGCTGGGCTGAGTTTAACCCCTTCCCTTCCAGTATCCTCTGTTAAAATATATACATTTCATCAGTTACAACAATACACTCTGACATACATTTATATTTATTTCCTGTCCAGCAGGACCCAGTGTTTTTTAACACAGGCAACTTTAGAAATACATTTTAACACAAGCATCTGTACAAATCCGTTTGATATTCAAATGACATATAATTCTTTACAGTACTCCAGCTGCCTATGCTGACATGTTGCACATGCACTGCCCTACTCCCCCTAGCACAGCTGGCACTACCTCACATCATCACATATATTATATCAACAAATCTTGAGTACAAAAAAACCTTGATTGCACAATAAACTGACCACACAATACATTGACACATACATTATCATGAACATACACTATATAACCCTGTAAACTAACAAACAAAAAAGTATTTTTTGCAGAGAGGACAAGCCTTCACACCATTCAGACTTATATATAACAACTGCATGGTTGCACAAAGTTGAAGGATGGATAAAACTCACTGAAGAAAGAGATTACTGCTTGAAACAGCAGTGATTTCCTATGATAAATCAACTATTTAAATAAAAATGCTCACCTTTCCAAACATGTCAGCTGAACTCAGCCTTGCAGAATATGGCACAAATAATTCAGCTATACATCAACTGGCCAAAAGTGAGTTCAGAATATTGTGAATTCAGCATTTTATACATCAGTATAAACATATTGGTCAAATGATTGCTCATTTTGCAGTAGACACACATGCATGCGTGTGTGTGTGTGTGTGTGTGTGTGTGTGTGTGTGTGTGTGTGTGTGTGTGTGTGTCTATACATATATATATATATATATATATATATATATATATATATATATCACTCTGTTGGCAATTACCTGCACTAAATAAAAGTTTTCTTGGCAACCATTGTTGTATTTTGGTCAAAAACAGGAGAACCTGAGGTCCCTAACTACATTTTTGTTTTGTGGAGGCATGTTGTCTAGACAAGTATCATGAGTGGAGAGGTTATCTACCAAAAGTTATGACACTGCACTTTTTAGCTTTTAGTGTGTGCCTATGTTTAGTACAGCAGGAGTTTGCAAGGGTGAGTTAATTCTGAAGAGTTTGGCTGTCACATGGTTACTGAACAACCACCACAATTTTACAGTCATCTGCAAACTTTGTTAGGCAGAGGTCTTGGCTCTCTGTTTGGAGATAGGAGAAGTAAATACACAAAGTAGAGGTCCTGGCACTGAGCCTTGAAGGACACTGCTGGTCACTTTCATACTTTCTGATGCGGCAGCTGAAAACATGCACTTTGTGGATCCTGTTTGAAACAGTTTGCTATCCATGTTATCACATGTGGGCCAATTTTTAAAGTATTTAGCTTTTATATGATGTCAGCATGGGGAATAGTGTCAGAGGCCTTAGCCAGGTCACAATACACCACGTACACTGCACAGCCACCATCTTCAGCCTGTAACCGTTTGAAAAAAATTACCAGATTAAATAATACAGGATCTACCCTTCACATGATCAAACTGTTGGGGTCAAGTCTAACAAGATTCTTATGAAGCCAGTTATAATGTGTTTCGTGTTTTTGCAGATGAGGCTTGTGAGGCTGATAGTGCAACAACCATATCCAAACCAAATTCTGGAACGCACAGAAGAAAATGAACAAATAGTAAAATAAGAATATTTATTCTGTAGTAACAAATTCTAGTGCCTCGGTTTTACCACCTTCATGGAGTACCAATTCATTTCTAAATCACACTTATATATCCATAAAAATCTTTAACACCAATTAAACAATTAAATAATTAAATACATTTAATATTTAAAGTAAAAACTTCCAATTTAACTCATTATTTAGTCCCTTAGGGACCATTGTATTATACTTTAAAATATAAATACATTCTTTGTATAATAATTTTTGTTTCAACACATCCTCATTCTCCCACATGCAATCAACCTGTTCTAAAATAATATGGGTACATTGAGATGTGGGAGGTGTAAAATCTGTACACATACAGTGGAGAAGGTTGAATACATTAACAATACTAAATTTGATCTTAGAGGCACATACACGTGTGAAAGTAAAGGTGTCATTTATGTATTGTTTTGCCCTTGCAAGTTATTTTATATAGGCGAAATGAAACGCATGTTTCGCACTAGATTTATGGGAGATGTTAGACATCAGAGGGAAGATAAAATGATTTCCTTAAATTTTAAAACCCATCGTCAAGGAAATGTTAATTTTTTGAAAGGTACTATTTTAGAACAGGTTGATTGCATGTAGGAGAATGAGGATGTGTTGAAACAAAATTATTATACAAAGAATGTATTTATATTTTAAAGTATAATACAGTGGTCCCTAAGGGACTAAATAATGAGTTAAATTGGAAGTGTTTACTTTAAATATTAAATGTATTTAATTATTTAATTGTTTAATTAATTGGTGTTAAAACTTTTTATGGATATATAAGTGTGATTTAGAAATTAATTGGTATTCCATGAAGGTGGTAACACCCAGGCGCTAGAATTTGTTACTACAAAATAAATATTCTTATTTTACTATTTGTTCATTTTCTTCTGTGCATTCCAGAATTTGGTTTGGATCTGGTTGTCGTTGCAGTTTTTTTTTTTTGGACATTGTTGTTGCAGTTTGTGAGGCTGATAGGTCTGTAATTACCTGGGTCAGTTGTAAGGCTTGTCTTATAGAGGGGCAGTACCATGCTGTGCTGTACTCATCAGGGACAAAACCTGTAGCTTAACTTAAGTTAAACTATTTAGGGAGCGTGTCTGCAATGGCATATTTAACAGTTTTAATTACACAGCCATGTGTATTATCACTAGTATTTTTGGTCTTGGTTATCAGTTTCAGGAAATGATCTTTAAAGATAACTTGGGGAGTAAAGTATTCAGATTTTATGAGGCTTTCAATAGATGTCTTTAGTGAAGCTGGCACTAAATTTGCACGCAAAGATATTGACAATGTCATTTAAGTCTGAATTGGAGGCCCCATTTTAAGAAGTTCTGAGCAATGTAGGATATATATATATTTTTTACTTTTATAACATAGCTAAAAGAAGAATTATATTTGGCTTCAGAGGGCAGCCAAAGTATACAGACGTCTTTAGCCTTTCTGATAGTAGTCTCCATTTTTTGTAATGCTTTTGAGATCTTCTTTGACAAGATAGGTTTTGGATTTACTAAGAAATGTAATGAGTTTCTTCCCAGGGGGTTTGTTTATCAATTTCTTGTTATACTTTGTTCTGGTAGGGACTGCTAGCTCTATGCATTTTTTGAAATATGTGTAGAATTCCTTTTGTATTAAGGTCTTGGGAGGGCTGTTATAACATGAATTATCATATTTGTCATGTACTGTGGTGGTGGTGCTGCGGTAGCATTGTCGCTTCACAGTAAGACGTCCTGTTCGATTCTCAGTTAGAGCGTCTTCTGTGTGGAGACGTGTGAATGGGCGTACCTTCGTTGAAGGTTCTGCATCAGGGCTGGCAACTCGGCACATAAAAATCTACTGCCAATCATTAGCAGACCGGAGTTCCGCTGTGGCGACCCCTAACCGGGAAAAGCTGAAAGACACACACAAGTTGTATATGTCATATCTGTAGTCTGTAGGTTGACAGGGGTTTGTTGTAGGAGCATTTGTGAGTTTAAAGGAGATGGTCACAAGCTTATGGTTAGATTTTAATAGGAAAGGAGATACTATTGGAATAAGGCAAGAGGTGTCCATATTCACTGGAATCAAGTCAAGAATGTTATGCTCTCTGGTAGGTTTATTTACACATTGTTTTAGGGCTTTTTTGGGAATATCCTACTTTAGTGGTATTGGTGTCCCAGTTTATTGAAGAGTAGTTAAAGTCACCCCAAAAGGGAGTTTTTGCTAATATGGAGACCATTTAGAACTCAAAGGTAACTTACAAGGTCATCATGGGAGAAAGGAGGTGTTCTGTATCACCCTATTAGTTGTCGATTGATCCTACTTGGATTGAATTGTATTTCATTGAGTTCACTTTGTGATTCTCTAGGGAATCTGCCTGGAAGTAATATGTTCATTGACAAATATGGAAGCTCTACCTCAGTTACCAGTGGGGCTGGAAGCATAAAAAGAACAAAACCCTGGCATGTAGGAAGTGCTTTCTTTATCATTAAACAGTTTCAGTAATTACCTAGACATAGATGTTTTCCAAATGCAAGAGGGTTTCAAGATCAGATAATTTATTAGTTAGAACTTTGGCATTAAGGAGAGCCATGTCAATGCAGTCCGTTTTGGGACTGACACATAAATTATTATGGAATTTTAATCAACTAAACTCTGCCTAAAAAGGCTTTAGGGGTAGCAAAGCTTTAGTCATTTTGCAAAATCATTTATTTATTTATTAACATTTGATTACTGGGAAAGTCCAACTGGATAAAAGCTCATTTTCAGTGGACGCCTGGCGAGAAAAGCTCCAAATTAATACAATGCATTTAAGAACAGTAATTCTGAAGTCTTGAAAAATAAAACAAAAACATCTGCAGATTAAATAATTATAACAAATCAGACATTATATAAAAACATCAATTAAAAATCTATATAATGTATATGACAATTATTTAATATTTAGAGAAATTTTAGATAGTTTGTAAAGAAATTAAAGGTAAGTTATTCTAATACAAATTATCATATGAAGTGAGGGAAAACAGGCTTATGGTACATTTAGAGAGAAAGTCAGGGAAGAGGATTAGGTAGCAGTAAGGAAGTAAGTGAAGAAGGGAGAGTAAGGAGGTATAAGGAATGAAAATGTACTTGTTCACATTTAGGGATATAGTTTATCCAGGTTTTGAGTAAGAACAGAGCCAAATTTTAGCTAGGAGGTCTTTCAGAGAGGTTTTGAAAGATGGGAGGAAGGGTATAGACCTGATGGATACAGGTAAGGAGTTCCAGGCCTTAGCAACCTTGTACAAGAACAGACAATGCCTAGCAGATTTGCTAGCTTCGTGGATAGACAGGGGTTTTGAATATTATATAGTGCTGGAAAGGCAGATGGATACTAGATAATTTTATAGGTGGTCAGAATCTGTATATATGTTAGTTGGTGTGGCAGTTCTAACCAATTTAGGCTTTTTAATGCTATACAGTGATGGGTTCTGAACGGGATATGTGCTGCAAATTTAGCGACTTTGTTATAGTATTATTCAAGTTTTAATTTTGTGAAGCCTGGTGGTTAGTAAGGATGGAGTGCCATAAAGAAGAGTTGGGAGAAGATAAATAGTGATTTCAGAAACTATTTAAATAAAATGCTCACCTTTCCAAACATGTCAGCTGAACTCAGCCTTGCAGAATATGGCACAAATAATTCAGCTATACATCAACTGGCCAAAAGTGAGTTCAGAATATTGTGAATTCAGCATTTTATACATCAGTATAAACATATTGGTCAAATGATTGCTCATTTTGCAGTAGACACACATGCGTGTGTGTGTGTGTCTATATATATATATATATATATATATATATATATATATATATATATATATATCACTCTGTTGGCAATTACCTGCACTAAATAAAAGTTTTCTTGGCAACCATTGTTGCACTTTGGTCAAAAACAGAAGAACCTGAGGTCCCTAACTACATTTTTGTTTTGTAGAGGCATGTTGTCTAGACAAGTATCATGAGTGGAGAGGTTATCTACCAAAAGTTATGACACTGCACTTTTTAGCTTTTAGTTTGTGTCTATGTTTAGTACAGCAGGAGTTTGCAAGGGTGAGTTCATTCTGAAGAGTTTGGCTGTCACATGGTTACTGAACAACCACCACAATTTTACAGTCATCTGCAAACTTTGTTAGGCAGAGGTCTTGGCTCTCTGTTTGGAGATAGGAGAAGTACATACACAAAGTAGAGGTCCTGGCACTGAGCCTTGAAGGACACTTCTGGTCACTTTTATACTTTCTGATGAGGCAGCTGAAAACATGCACTTTGTGGATCCTGTCTTTGAAACAGTTTGCTATCCATGTTATCACATGTGGGCCAATTTTTAAAGTATTTAGCTTTTATATGATGTCAGCATGGGGAATAGTGTCAGAGGCCTTAGCCAGGTCACAATACACCACGTACACTGCACAGCCACCATCTTCAGCCTGTAACCGTTTGAAAAAAAATACCAGATTAAATAATACAGGATCTACCTTCACATGATCAAACTGTTGGGGTCAAGTCTAACAAGATTCTTATGAAGCCAGTTATAATGTGTTTCGTGTTTTTGCAGATAAGGCTTGTGAGGCTGATAGTGCAACAACCAGATCCAAACCAAATTCTGGAACGCACAGAAGAAAATGAACAAATAGTAAAATAAGAATATTTATTCTGTAGTAACAAATTCTAGTGCCTCGGTTTTACCACCTTCATGGAGTACCAATTCATTTCTAAATCACACTTATATATCCATAAAAATCTTTAACACCAATTAAACAATTAAATAATTAAATACATTTAATATTTAAAGTAAAAACTTCCAATTTAACTCATTATTTAGTCCCTTAGGGACCACTGTATTATACTTTAAAATATAAATACATTCTTTGTATAATAATTTTTGTTTCAACACATCCTCATTCTCCCACATGCAATCAACCTGTTCTAAAATAATATGGGTACATTGAGATGTGGGAGGTGTAAAATCTGTACACATACAGTGGAGAAGGTTGAATACATTAACAATACTAAATTTGATCTTAGAGGCACATACACGTGTGAAAGTAAAGGTGTCATTTATGTATTGTTTTGCCCTTGCAAGTTATTTTATATAGGCGAAATGAAACGCATGTTCGCACTAGATTTATGGGAGATGTTAGACATCAGAGGGAAGATAAAATGATTTCCTTAAATTTTAAAACCCATCATCAAGGAAATGTTAATTTTTTGAAAGGTACTATTTTAGAACAGGTTGATTGCATGTAGGAGAATGAGGATGTGTTGAAACAAAAATTATTATACAAAGAATGTATTTATATTTTAAAGTATAATACAGTGGTCCCTAAGGGACTAAATAATGAGTTAAACTGGAAGTGTTTACTTTAAATATTAAATGTATTTAATTGTTTAATTAATTGGTGTTAAAACTTTTTATGGATATATAAGTGTGATTTAGAAATTAATTGGTATTCCATGAAGGTGGTAACACCGAGGCGCTAGAATTTGTTACTACAAAATAAATATTCTTATTTTACTATTTGTTCATTTTCTTCTGTGCGTTCCAGAATTTGGTTTGGATCTGGTTGTTGCAGTTTTTTTTTTTTTGGACATTGTTGTTGCAGTTTGTGAGGCTGATAGGTCTGTAATTACCTGGGTCAGTTGTAAGGCTTGTCTTATAGAGGGGCAGTACCATGCTGTGCTCTACTCATTAGGGACGAAACCTGTAGCTTAACTTAAGTTAAAGTATTTAGGGAGCGTGTCTGCAATGGCATATTTAACAGTTTTAATTACACAGCCATGTGTATTATCACTAGTATTTTTGGTCTTGGTTATCAGTTTCAGGAAATGATCTTTAAAGATAACTTGGGGAGTAAAGTCTTCAGATTTTATGAGGCTTTGAATAGATGTCTTTAGTGAAGCTGGCACTAAATTTGCACGCAAAGATATTGACAATGTCATTTAAGTCTGAATTGGAGGCCCCATTTTAAGAAGTTCTGAGCAATGTATGATATATATATATATTTTACTTTTATAACATAGCTAAAAGAAGAATTATATTTGGCTTCAGAGGGCAGCCAAAGTATACAGACGTCTTTAGCCTTTCTGATAGTAGTCTCCATTTTTTGTAATGCTTTTGAGACCTTCTTTGACAAGATAGGTTTTGGATTTACTAAGAAATGTAATGAGTTTCTTCCCAGGGTGGTTTGTTTATCAATTTCTTGTTATACTTTGTTTTGGTAGGGACTGCTAGCTCTATGCATTTTTTGAAATATGTGTAGAATTCCTTTTGTATTAAGGTCTTGGGAGGGCTGTTATAACATGAATTATCATATTTGTCATGTACTGTGGTGGTGTAGCATTGTCGCTTCACAGTAAGACGTCCTGTTCGATTCTCAGTTAGAGCGTCTTCTGTGTGGAGACATGTGTGAATGGGCCTACCTTCGTTGAAGGTTCTGCATCAGGGTTGGCAACTCGGCATGTAAAAATCTACTGCCAATCATTAGCAGACCGGAGTTCCGCTGTGGCGACCCCTAACCGGGAAAAGCTGAAAGACACACACAGGTTGTATATGTCATATCTGTAGTCTGTAGGTTGACAGGGGTTTGTTGTAGGAGCATTTGTGAGTTTAAAGGAGATGGTCACAAGCTTATGGTTAGATTTTAATAGGAAAGGAGATACTATTGGAATAAGGCAAGAGGTGTACATATTCATTGGAATCAAGTCGAGAATGTTATGCTCTCTGGTAGGTTTATTTACACATTGTTTTAGGGCTTTTTTGGGAATATCCTACTTTAGTGGTATTGGTGTCCCAGTTTATTGAAGAGTAGTTAAAGTCACCCCAAAAGGGAGTTTTTGCTAATATGGAGACCATTTAGAACTCAAAGGTAACTTACAAGGTCATCATGGGAGAAAGGAGGTGTTCTGTATCACCCTATTAGTTGTCGATTGATCCTACTTGGATTGAATTGTATTTCATTGAGTTCACTTTGTGATTCTCTAGGGAATCTGCCTGGAAGTAATATGTTCATTGACAAATATGGAAGCTCTACCTCAGTTACCAGTGGGGCTGGAAGCATAAAAAGAACAAAACCCTGGCATGTAGGAAGTGTTTTCTTTATCATTAAACAGTTTCAGTAATTACCTAGACATGGATGTTTTCCAAATGCAAGAGGGTTTAAAGATCAGATAATTTATTAGTTAGAACTTTGGCATTAAGGAGAGCCATGTCAATGCAGTCCCTTTTGGGACTGACACATAAATTATTATGGAATTTTAATCAACTAAACTCTCCCTAAAAAGGCTTTAGGGGCAGCAAAGCTTTAGTCATTTTGCAAAAGCATTTATTTATTTATTAACATTTGATTACTGGGAAAGTCCAACTGGATAAAAGCTCATTTTCAGTGGACACCTGGCGAGAAAAGCTCCAAATTAATACAATGCATTTAAGAACAGTAATTCTGAAGTCTTGAAAAATAAAACAAAAACATCTGCAGATTAAATAATTATAACAAATCAGACATTATATAAAAACATCAATTAAAAATCTATATAATGTATATGACAATTATTTAATATTTAGAGACATTTTAGATAGTTTGTAAAGAAATTAAAGGTAAGTTATTCTAATACAAATACAAATTATCATATGAAGTGAGGGAAAAACAGGCTTATGGTACATTTAGAGAGAAAGTCAGGGAAGAGGATTAGGTAGCAGTAAGGAAGTAAGTGAAGAAGGGAGAGTAAGGAGGTGTAAGGAATGAAAACGTACTTGTTCACATTTAGGGATATAGTTTACCAGGTTTTGAGTAAGAACAGAGCCAAATTTTAGATAGGAGGTCTTTCAGAGAGGTTTTGAAAGATGGGAGGAAGGGTATAGACCTGATGGATACAGGTAAGGAGTTCCATACCTTAGCAACCTTGTACAAGAACAGACAATGCCTAGCAGATTTGCTAGCTTCGTGGATAGACAGGGGTTTTGAATATTATATAGTGCTGGAAAGGCAGATGGATACTAGATAATTTTATAGGTGGTCAGAGTCTGTATATATGTTAGTTGGTGTGGCAGTTCTAACCAATTTAGGCTTTTTAATGCTATACAGTGATGGGTTCTGAACGGGATATGTGCTGCAAATTTAGCGACTTTGTTATAGTATTATTCAAGTTTTAATTTTTGTGAAGCCTGGTGGTTAGTAAGGATGGGAGTGCCATAAAGAAGAGTTGGGAGAAGATAAATAGTGACAAGTCTAGTTTTACTTGCATTGGTGAGAAAGTTTTTGACTCTGTAAAACATTCCTAGTTTTTCTGAGGTTTTCTTATGCAACTTTATATATACAGGTCAATTGTAAGATTATCATCCACTATCACCCCTAAATGTTTGCTATGTGAAGTGACTTCAGTGGTTATATTATCAAGAGAGAGGACTTAAAATTTTGCTTTTTCATGAGAGAGGGATTTGGGAGAAAAATGTAGTATGGTCTTTTTTGAGTTGAGCATGAGTTGTGCATTATGAAGCCATGTTTCAGTGGCTGTTAAGGCCTTGAGATAAGAGGTGTAGGCCATCTTTAAAAAGCACACTGGGGTGTCTTGTATCTCATCCCTTGGTGACACGTAGAGGTTCCTTATGGAATGACACTCAATATTTTACTAGTTATTGAAGCCAGTTACGTTTTCTTTGTATGTAGGCATAAAATGAATGAATAAATGATGAAGGAAGGATTTCACTAAGACTAGTGTAGTACCTGCATTTGTAACATGCCTAGGAAATTCTGACATCTGTCTCCTTCTCCCACCAGGATCAACATGAGCCACTACTATATCATAGTTGTATTTGTAAAGAGTTAGGGTTCTTATGGCCTTTGTAGTAGCAGAGATCCTGATGCCTGAAAGACAACTCACTTCAACCTTCTCCTTGTCTATCCTTGTGAATGATGAGTGAGTGGACCTGACAATGGAGTTGTCTATCTCTGAGACATTTCTATTGCTGCTATGGTCCAAAGTGATGAACTTGGAGTATTTTTCTTAGAATAACTCCTTATGGATGATATGTATGAGGTGAAAAAGTGGACTTAGTTTTGCTGAAACTTCATCTTTATTTCTAGGAGGCACTGCAAGTGATTGTTTTACAGCCGCCTGCAACATAAGATATTGTGTTGTAATGTCTTATGTTGAGGCTATAAAACAATGAACATAAGACATCATAACACATTGTGTTGCAATTAGAGAAGCACCATAGTGGAGGTGTATGAAGCTCACAGGGAAAGTTTATAGGTGTGATGGTGGCCTCCAGATTAAATAGCTATTTACACGTCTCACATATTAAATTATTAGTGCTGAGTATAAGTTCATTATCTGTGGACATAAGGCAGTCTGTAAACTATCATAGGAGACCTAGTGCTAACAGGCTAGCAGCAGAGGTAAAACTAGCAGGCTGACATTTCATCTTAGCCAGTGCTTAGGTGTTTAGAGAGCAAGGAAAATGCTTTCAAAGGGGAGGCACTTCCCAACGTGATTCTGTTGTGCTGACTAGTTTGAGGATATAAAATGAGAGGGAGATGAGCTACCAAAGACAGACTTACAGTAAGGGCAGGCAATTCAAGAGCCACCAAGCTTAAAAGGGAAACACGGAGCCGTCTGGTGGAAGCTGTATTCTTGGTCTTAGGAGTCAAATTGGTCAGCAAATGTATTTAGCTAAAGGGAGAGCCTTCACAAAATGATACCTATATGCTTGTTCATAACACCTAATACATAAAGAGAGCAAGGGAATAATGTTGACAAATTATCATTAGGGCAGACAACAACAAATGCACTGGGATTAAGGGTACAACTACAATAGGATGTGAAGGAATGAATACTATAAGTTCATAGGTAAGTACAAGGCTAGCTGTACTTGTGGGCCATTTTAAGCCTAATTAATTTGCTTGTTTTGTTCTCGAATTAACCTATTCCACTTGGTTAGAGATTGACCTTACCCTTCCCATCCCATGGTCAGTAGTTGTATATTACCCCTAATGAGAATAACTGTGATCATACCACAGCTAATTTAAAGGGACCCATGCATGGGATAAAGCACTTACAACGTGCCTGTGTCCATTAGTAGTACATGGTGCAGTCCTGTGTTAAACGTTCTGTTTTCCATCCATAGATTCAAGTTGTGCTTGAATATGGACAGGGATGAGCTTGGTTTTATTTGGATGGGGAGTCCGGTCCAGAGCAGTGGTATACTCTGTGAGGAATACCTGCCCCTCCAAACCACTTGTTGATGTTGCAAAAGAGGTTTAGATCCTTATTTATGATATCATTGGACTTGGCGATATACAATAAATCCATCAGTATTGAGTTGGAGAATGCCTTGCTTATCAGACATAGGTCACATCTTAGTAGTGTGTAGGATGCAAAGTACAGTGACAAGGCTTTCAGATGGTCCATGTAGGGCATGTTGTTTAGGCCTTGTATCCCATTAGGAAAGTATCTATGTAGGCATTCCAGTTGTTGCGTGTGTTTGGACAGTTACATGCAAAAGGGGGCATTATATTCAAGACTGGCCTAATAAGGGATGAGGAAAGGTGGACAATGACATGCCAAGATCTAGACACAATCCCTTTGTTTATAAGCAGTGCAGTGTAGAGGGGCTTTCTTATAACAATGACACATATATTCTTAGACACTTATCTCTGTAACTAACTGGCCTGGAGCTGCCCTAAGTTAAACACAAGTCCAAAACAAGCCTGGCTATCACTCACCAGAAAAGAAAGAAAACAGAGTTTAATATTAACAATTAGATTGTGTACATCTCACAGGTCTGATTGTGATAAAAATGGATGCAATATTCCAAATTGCTTAACATAAATGCATACTGGTCCTGCAAAGTGTGACTAATAAATGCTTAACTTGATCCTGAAAGTAAGGTCAGTCCTTTTTATCCATAGACATCCCTTCTACTCAGTAATTATACCCACACTATTGACTGACTGCACTTCAGGCGTCTGTTAAAAAAATAATGGCTACAGGAATGTATTTCAAGTTTTTTTCCCAAAAACAAACTGCAGTAAAGTAATACAATGTACATAACAAAAGTGCACACTAGTCCTGCAAAGCAAGGTTAATTACTGTTTGAAATGACAAGATAACAAGATGGTTTATTTTATTTAATTAATTATTTATATGTGTTTACTGGGGTAGTGTACTGATCTTAGTGGTCCATTTGCAGGCACAGCCTGGCTGAACAGGATCACATAAGAAATGAACAAATCATATTTGCAGATGCAAGAATATGCTACATTTAGTCTAAGAAGCAAGAGAATGATAAGAAAGTTTCATCAACAAACAGCCCACCACACCCTCCCAGCAGTTATAGTCACTTTGCAAATAGAGTATACCTCAGATATCTGCTTGTTATAAAAATGATGAACACTGTAGTGTATTCTGAGTTTGTTTCACATAAACACTGTAGCAACAGTGAAGTATTCCAACTTTAAACAAAGGCACACTAGTTCAGCAAACCCCAATTAAGAATTATTTACAATGATCAGATTTCAAGAGGGTAAGAAACTTTCATCCACAGACAGCCCCCAACCCTACCCAGCAGTTATAGAAATTTTATTGACTGCATATATGTCAGACATCTGGTTATTACACAAAATGATGACAACAGTAAAGTGTTTTTCACTTTTGTGTAGCTGCAGTAAAACTCTGAGACAAAAATAAAGGGAGGACAAATTATTAGAATCAGGAATGCTTTTTAAATACAAATCAAATTTAATTAAAATGTAATAGAACAACAGGTTTTGCATCAACCTGCATTTTCTGAACAATAACAGGTTTATAACTCTAATACCTGGCATTATTGACTGACTACAATCCTTAGTGGCTTACCAGAAAATCAAAAATTCTATGAAGATGAAATCAGGCACTATTGAGAAGAAAGGTATTGACTGACTCCACAAAAATTACATCCGTCTTGCAATGCCAAAGTAATGATCAAATGCTAGTCATTTTCACGTACAAAACAGCTCCTCTACCAGTACTTTTAGCTTCATACTTACTAGAACAACAGGTTTTGCATCAACTTGCATTTTCTGAGCACTAAGAAGTATGAAACTAATTTCCGACATTTATTGCCTCAGTGATTTACCAGGTAATCACACATTTTACAAGCGTCAGAACAAAAACAGGGAACAAATCAGGAATGTCCTGCAAAATCATAGACAGTTAAGAGATACTAGGCAAACTTGCTTCTAATGACCTCTTCAGTATAGCATAAGAAAGCTGAAACATGCATGTTCACAGCTAATAGGGTTTGGCTTTATTGGCTTGATGGTATTCACAAAGACTTAATAAGAAAAAAGTAAAATGTTATTGACATTAAGAGGCCATATAGCTGAAACACTTGATGCCCTTAAGGGGTCATCTGCATATAAGCCATGGCCTCTATTACAGGAAGTTTAAGGTGTCACACAGTGAAAACTCTAGCTTGGCTAGGCTTTTCCTTGTAGTTTTTACTAATTGGTGTGTCTGTGTGACCTTTTTACATTTTGATTTGGATGTTAGTTGGGATACTTTTGCAGACACCTTAATGGATTTGGACATCAGCTAGGTATAAAGACAGTGTTTCTAAAATATAGCCAAACAAGTCCATTTATGCTGTGCTGATGAGGTCATAAGAAGGCTGAAACATGCATGTCCACAGCTGTGGAGTTTGGTTTTATTAGCTTGAATGTAGCTTGAATGTATCACAAAGACTTAAAAAGAAAAAAGTAAAAAATCATGGGCATTCAGAAGCCATATAGCTGCAACATTTGATGTCCTTAACGAGAGAATAAAAAAAATGTTACAATGGGTAAGCAAAACCATGAGGTAAACTTAGGAACAGTCATATGCAAAGAATCTAATAAGAGAACATGATCAGATTTCCCTTTATATGACCACTTACCTTGTTGTAGGGGAAAAAAAGCAGACTGCATGCAAAAGTAGCTTTGCCATACTTCCCTTTCATTGTATTTGCTGGCTGTATCCTGCCTCATATTGTGCCAGTTCAAGCACTTTGCTTCAGTCTGCAGTTGGTGGTTTACTTCTACTCTCATTCTTTTCACCCTTTCTTCATGACAATATTGACTTTGAGGACATATAAACAGAGCCAGATCATAGTCAAATAGGGCCATAGCCAGAGTAATGGACCCGGACCCACCCCAGTTATACAACCATCCATTTATTTGGCTAGCTCCTCTCAATTACCATAAAAGAATGTTCAGATTTCGCAATGAGCATTCTATTTTATTCAGTATATTTACAAAGATCGTGGATGTATGGATGTGTTAACATTTTGTTTCACATTCATTTTACAGCAAAAACTTTTAAGGGCCATTTCCTAAATAAAACAAATAAGTTGTTACACTGCAAACTCAGCATGAGTATCATTAAACTGCTATTTTCTTAAAACTTGTATTTATTGAAAATAGCCCTGGCAAACCGTTAAATTAAAAGAGACTTTGTTAGCTTTCCACTGACTTGCTCATTTTATTCCTCGATATCGTAGCGTTAATAGACATACTGGCAAAACTCCTTCATTTTCTTCCCGCCGTTAATTTAGCTTCCCCCATCTGTCCACACTTGCATAGTCTTGAATTCGTACAGTCTGCAGTGCCATTATTCTCCAAATTTTCAAAATGTAAATTGTCAAGTGACCCTAACACATACTGTCTTTGCATGCCACAATTCACAATAATGAACTAGATGCATTTATTCTCCACAAAGCTTGTCTTGACCACACAATTTTATTTAAAGGCTAGTGTGAATGGCACACGCTACTTATGCTTGTTAAGTTAAAACAATCTTAAAAATGTTAAGAAATATTACAAAACAGAAACCTGTTCCAAAATCTCTCTCTCTGTATGTATGTATGTGTATGTGTATATATATATATATATATATATATATATATATATATATGATGATTTCACCGCAGCTTCAGTGCCAGCTTCTTCAAAACAAGTCAAGTCCAAGTCACTCACACATATATCATTTTATAAAGCCAAAAAAAAGCCTAATTGATTAATGACCATTGATGATAATGCAATGAAATGAAACAAGATTTTAAAAAAACCTTGACAAAAAAAAGGGTTCATTATTTAAAAGGCTGTGAGTTGGGGGCAAAATCTGAACCTCATACAAAAACTTAAGTATTCTAGTCTGTTTAACCCACCCCTACAACCTGTGACTCCGACATCTTTTATCTAGTAAAAATAATAAAAATGTAATATAGACAAGAATGAAAAAGACCTTCTCAATTTGCTAACTACTAGTAGGTAAGAGTTAATTATGAGAATAAAATGCTCAACATTTGGAAGTAAAACTTATGAGAGCGAGTTTGAATGAGCTTATAATGGAGCCTACAAATAAAGAGGCATCTGAGGTGACCTCTTTAGAGGGTAGGTAGGATAGTGATGTATACCATTTCCCCCTACTATGCCAGCTCCCATTGTAAAATACATAAGGGATGTATTTAATCACCTTTTAGACCTATAGTAGATGGAAGGGACATATATCAACAATTTAGATTTTAATGACCAATACCTATTCTTGACTGTAGATATTAAAGATCTTTATACCTCTATTCCACATGACATAGGTTTGGAATGGGTTGAGTTTCTACTCAGGAAGGGCATGGAATATCAAGATATTGATATTATTGAGATTATAACAATTTTGTTTCATTTACAAACAAAATGTTTCTCCAGAAAGTGGTATTGCCATTGGTTCACCCTTGTGGGGGCAGTTTGCAAACATACCATCGATCCATTTATCCTAGAATTGTCTAGTTTTACCTCCTTTTTGGAATTTACTCATCAGGTGGAAGAGAACAAGGTTAATTTTCTGGACATTTGTTTGAGCAAGGACACAGTTAAGGGTCAGTTTATATCTACAGTATATCGGAAACCAACATATTCCAACATGTTGCCATCCTTTCCATCAGAAAAAAAGCTGTGGTTAAAGGACAGATGGTAAGGGCAGCTAGAATGGTGTCCAGATTTGAGGATTTTCAGGATGAATGCACTATCCTTTGGCTTTATTAGATCAAGTCATAAAGGAGGTCAGTAGGAAAAGGGATTTAGGGTATTTCCAACCTCTAATACAAGATAGACAGATACAGGTGGTTTCATTGGTAGAGATAAGAATTATAAAATTATAGGTAATTTTTAATGTGATTCCCAATGAGTTGTTTATTGTGCTAATTGTACTCATTGTGATGCATTTGCTCAAACAGAGAGTTTATGAACATCACTATAGCATAAATTTAAGTTTGTGGTGTTACAACAGATTGAGCATAGTGCCAGGGGTGGCCATGGGTTTTGAGACTTGAGAACAAATATCCATTAAATGCCTACAATCTCAACATTACATGCATGGTATTGGGATATTATTCATTTATTCATTTATCTATTCATTTTTGATTATTAAGGTACATGTTGAATTTATTGTGTAGTCTATTTATTCAATATGCACAACTAAATTAAGGAAGTTGGTTGCCTTTTTAAATAATGACCCTTTTAAGTGTCAAGGTTTTTTAAGAAAAATCTTGTTGTCATTAATCAATTAGTTTACTAATTGGCTGTTTTACAAGTATATAAAATGAGTGGGGACTGTGTTTGACTTGTTTGAATTTGGTCTGAAGAAGGCCTTACCATTCATCTGTAAATAAAGAGTTTCGTTTAAGAGCTGCAGTGCATATATATATATATATATATATATATATATATATATATATACACACACACACACACACAATATATATATATATATATATATTTTTTTTTTTTTTTTATTTTATTTAACATTTGTTTACCAGGAAAGTCCGACTTGGAATGAAGCCAATTTTCAGCAATGGCACAGGTAGAAAAGCTCCAGATGCATGTCTTTGTAATATAGGAGGAAACTCGAGCACCTGGAGGAAACCTTCACGAATGCAGGGAGGACATCCACACTTTGCACAGAAGGCACCCCCATCCAAGAATCAAAAGGAGAGCCTCTTGCTGTGAGATAACGCAACTGCTGCACCATTCCTACACATATATATAGCATTGCTGACCCTTCATCGATTTCCAAGATATTTACTAATTATGTGTTATTTTGTTTATTCTGTAACACATTCTACTTTCAAGGTTTTGTTGTCTTGATCCTATAAATCTTGTTTTCAAATATGTGTCAAGGCCAAGTATCATTCTTATGAACAAAGAAAATGCAGCTACACATTTATATTTATTCATTTATTTACATTTTATTTATTTATTTATATTTTTGCCTAGGATTCCAGACCCATTTTTATGCATGACTAAAGCTCATAAGGAATTAAGTGCAGGAACAACTTCCTCCTTCAGCACAGTATACAAGTGATCAAAACATTACTGAGTTCTAAGCTGTTCCAGTAAGGTGTAGGGTTGAATCCTTTATGAATCACATACGCCTTCAGTGTTATGTTTCAAGGGTTTGACCAGCACCTGTGCTTCGAAAAGATTCTAATTAATGCAATTGATGCAATCATTTATTTGAGTCTGCCAGTCTTATTTCATTTGACAACATTTTAATCATTTGTATTTTTTATTTTGTGTTGGTAGATAAGATGTACATTTTTAAACCATGCAGAAGAAAGAGGTGAAATGTCATTTGACTGAGCTATTTTCTTTTAGTCAGATTGTATCCATACTCTTTTCTTAAACAAATAACTTAAGGGGTTGAAAACAAGACAGAATAACAATGACTATATAGAACCACCCTGAAATATCCTTTAAATTCTTACGTCTGGGTTAGTGACTTGCCTTTTTATGGTTATTTTATAAAGATATTTACTACTTTTTTAAACTGCGTGCAATATAATTTATCATTGCATGTTTTATTTTGTACATTGGCTAGTGTTCAGTAATCCATTTATATAGAGTATTAAATAATGTTTTTTTCTATGCTATGCATGCTATGCTTAAGTTCTCTCCTTTTTCACAGCTCTCTCTTATGGCTATGTATTTTCATTTTAATTTCTCCAGTTCTTTTGGGTTTTTAATACCATGATGGGAATGGACCCCATTCTTAAGTCAAAGTATGATTAGAGTTCATGATATTAGTATTGTTTCAATCTTTGATGTCAGCCAGAAGTGCTCGCAGCACATTAAATGAGCCCAGTAATGACGACTCCTGCAATTCATACAGAGTTATATGTATCGGTAACATATCAAAATTGATTGCAGATTCCTTTTTTATAAAACCCATTGCTCCTACTACTATTGGAACTGTCTGGGTATCTTTCTTCCACATTGCTCTCATGTTTGCCTGCAAATCCTGATATTTTATAACTTTCTGTCTCTGTATGCAAGACATTGAGAGTACCGATTTCAATGATCAATGCTACTTTTGTCTCCTTTTCATGGGGTCTATATTAGAACATCGAAGTTTCACAACTTCGAATGTTCTAATATCGACCCCTAGTCAGCAAATGCTGAAAATAGTGAAGATTCAGAAAACCAAATTTTTTCTTAAGGAAAAAATGTGGTTGTCCGTTTCTGTCGCTTCACTATTTTCAGCGACGTGGTGGAACTTTACGGGTCAGGTTCAGGTAAGTGTGCAATTGGGCATGGGTTAGGTGAGTAAGGGTTAGGCACGAGTCAGGTAAGTTTGTGATTGTGTGGGCATGAGGGTTAGGGTGGGTTAGGTGAGTTAGGGTTAGGGTGCAGGTCAGGTAAGTGTGCGATTGTGTGGACATGAGGTTTAGGGCGGAATAGGTGAGTTAGGGTTAGGGCGCGGGTGAGGTGAGTGTGCGATAGTGACGGACCTTAGGGTTAGGGTTTGGGTTAAGGTAAGTGGATAGTTAGTGGTGTATGTAGTTTAGTGTAGGGTTAGATGTAAGATTTTAGGTGTATGTGTGTAGATTGCTGTTTGTTTGGTGTGCTTGTGTTGTGTGTATGTGTTTTGGAACAGCAAATTTTTTCCCTAGGAAAAAATTCTCTATTCTGAATGTTCGATGTTGTCAGCGTTCACTGAATAGGGGTCGATATTAGAACATTCGAAGTTGTGAAACTTCGATGTTCTAATATAGACCCTTTTCATGGACCACTACATCTGGTTTTCTCGCATCTATCTTTTCAACTGTTGGTATAGGGCAATCCCATGTGATATAAACTTCATCATTTTCTGTGATGCTTTGTGGCTAATGTTTCCAGTGTTTTTCAGCTACTTCAGTTTTATAATGTTTGCACAATCTCCAGTGCAACAGTCTTGCCACATTATTATGCCTTTCAGTGTACAGTCCTTCTGCCATTAATATGTCACAGCCAACAACAAGGTGTGCAACTGTTTCAAATTCTGTTTTACAAAACCTACATTTGTGCATTTCTCCCACATGTTCAATGGACTTTGTAAACCATCATGTACATAGTCCACTATCTTGGGCCACCAATATTAACCTTTCCCCTTTTGGTTTGAATTTGTCTCTCCTTAACCATTCCTGCATTTGATCATGATCAACATGAGGTTGTTCCAGGAGTTTTCTATACTTGCA
Organism: Protopterus annectens; assembly: GCF_019279795.1. Taxonomy (NCBI): domain Eukaryota; kingdom Metazoa; phylum Chordata; order Ceratodontiformes; family Protopteridae; genus Protopterus; species Protopterus annectens. Next base: position 247,117,991 of record NC_056751.1, read on the forward strand.
ACTATATTTATGCATTTTCCACATTTCTTGCCTTCTCATCTGATCCTTCAACTTATACTCTTTGTTTTGTTTTTTTTTTTGGCACATTCAGTTGCTGCCTGATTTTTATCTACTTCTGGTTTGATTTCCATTTCTGCTTGATGCTGATATGCTTCTGCTAGACTAAGAAGGGAAGTTATCTTAGATTTTTATCCTCATGTTTCAAAATTTTCTCTATATTTGGCTCTTGCGAGGTCAGCAGATATGTATGTAGTCCCATGACTGTAGATCTATATATGTAATCAGTTTCAAGGCGGTCCATACCTCCTTCAGAACGGGGAATATATAATCTTTGTATGCACTGATTTTTATAAATCATTTGAAGACCATGAAGCATCCTTCATGTTTTCCTGTAAAATCTATCCAACACCTTTTGGGGCCAGTCATTCACTTGAAAACTGTAAGTTAGGACAGGAAGAACAATCTGGTTTATAGCGTGAACTTTGTTCCTAGATGTCAATGCTGTTTTCAGGATTAATTTAAGCCTTCTAAAGTATTCCTTACTGAGTGTTTATTCACATTTGTTCATGTTTTATCGTTGATCCTTCATCAATTCCCAGATATTTATATATTCCCTCTTGCTCAATTTCTTTTATATCACATTATTGTCCCAAACTGATGTTTTCTTGGTGCTGCAGCTTTCCTGCTTCAAAGGTTGCTTTAGCACATTTATCAAGACCAAATGACATTCTTATATCATGTCAAAAAGGTTTGACTACTTTCAGTTTTGCTTTCAGTTCCTCATCTGATGAGCTGTACAGTTTTAAATCATCAACAGAGAAGATGAGAGGTCTTTACACTGTGTTGCTTTCTGGGAGCCAAATTATAACCATGGCTTAATCTGTTAAGCAGACAGATTAATGGGTTAAGGGCAAGTCAAAAAAGAGCAGCAGTGACAGTCACTCCACAACAAGTACAAATATGACTGTCATTGTCCATGTTGGTGTGAATGACCTGAGACGTACCTCCCTGGACTACATGAAAAGAGACATGGAGGAGCTGTCCAGTCTTGTAGCCCAGGCAGGTATGACCCTAGCCCTGAGTAGCATCCTGCCATCACCCAGGGTGATACCACAGTACAAGGACAAAAGGATTAACTTCAACAAAGTGCTAAGCTTCTGGTGTCATTCTAAGGGGATCCAGTATCTACCTGCCTGGGATGACATGATCGAAAGTCCACGATGCTTTGCTAGAGATGGCCTGCACCTGTCACCCTTGGGATTCTGGATACTGGCTAAGGCTCTTGCCACCCCTATAGTGCCTTTTTTAGGCAAGGTTCAAATGACAAATTCACCACCATAACAGGTACAAGCAAGCAAAATCTGAGGGTAATGCTACTCAATGGTAGAAGTCTAAACCTCAGAATGCACTCACTCGAGGCACTCCTTAAAATGGAGAACATCGACATCTGTGCAGTGACAGAGACCTGGTTCAAGGCTCCAGAGAGCACCCTTGCATTATCAGGCTATAATTCATACCACACCTTTCGGCCACCTAACCTGGACCGAAACACTAAAGGTGGAGGTGTGTCCATATTCATTAAGGATATCCACACCTCCAGGCTAGTTGCTCTGCATAATGCATCCGAGATTATCCAAGTGCAACTAACTCTGGGCAAGACCGCAATCCAAATTGTAGCTTGCTACAGATCTCCCACCATGCCCCAGGATTCCCACTCCTCATTTCTTGATACACTGGAAAATATTAGTGTACAACCCAACATCCTAATAATGGGTGATTTCAACTACTCCACCATTAACTGGGAAACCTACTCATGTATAAACTCTTTTGCTCAATGTTTTTTGGAATTCATAAATTCCAATGCCTTGGCTCAACTTATCCACACCCCCACCAGGGGCAGCAATATCCTAGACCTGGTCATTACCAACATGGCTGACCAGTGTTCCACACCAGAGTCACTTCCTCATTGGTCAGATCCGACCACAAGCTAATCACCCTAGACATCCACATCCCGCCCCCACCCCATTAGGGAAACCACTGTAAAAAATTTCTCCAAAGCCAACTTCACACTTCTCAAGACAGAAGTGGCAAACTTCACGACACCCATGCAGACGGACAACAGAGGTACGACTGTTGAATCCTACACAAATGCACTTTATAAGCACTTACACAAGTGCATGGATTGTGTTATCCCTAACAGAACCAAGATGCTATCCTCCAAAAAAAAAGAAGCCAATCTGGTGGTCCCCTGCCATAAACAAACTCTACAACAGAAGAAAGAAACTGTTGCAAAAAAAAAGAGTAAAATCCCATGATTGGAGGAACTCCCTAGTCAGCCTCAATAAGAAGCCGGGATCCCTCATAAAATCCTCCAAAGCTAGTTGCGAAAACAAAATCACCAATGATTCTAAAGACAACCACAAAGCATTCTATAACTATGTCAAGAATCTCAATGGCAACACTCAGATCTGCTTTGAGTTACAGCACAATGGCACTAAATATACAGAACCACCTGATATTGCCAACATCCTGGCAGATAGGTTCAGTGCTAACTTTACCCCCTCCTCACCCCCTAATGGGCCCATCTCTATAAAGGAAGAATGCAAAGTTCCTGTAATCATGGCTGCACAGGTATAAACCACACTCTCCAAAGCCAAGAACACAGCAACCATGGAACCTGACAACACCACAGGCTGCGTTCTACACGAACTACAGAACAAACTTGCATCCCACCTAAGTACCATGTTCAATCATAGCCTCATCTCAGGCTTTGTGCCCACTGAATGGTGCACAGTGACAGTTATCCCACTCCACAAAAGGAGAGCCACCACGGACCTCGGGAACTACTGCCCCATTAGCCTGACAAGCCTGGTCTGCAAGACCATGAAACGTATCATCATTGAACTTATAAGCAAAGACATTGGTAATCTCCAAACTCTGGACCCCACCTAGTTCGGGTTTGTAAAAGGCAGATCATGTCTCCTAAACCTGATAGACTTCTTTGAAGCAGTCACCAAAGCTGTAGACAACAGTAAGGTAGTTCACACAGCCTATCTAGAACCCGCCAAGGCTTTCGACACCATCCCCCACTCTGGAATTATAGATAGGCTCATTAAACTAGGTATAAATCCCTATGTCACAAGATGGGTTTCCAACTGGCTCACTGACAGAAATCACACTGTGAAAGTAGTAGACTCCAAATCCAACTTCAGACCAGTGACAAGTGGAGTACCACAGGGTTCAGTCCTGGGTCCTCTCCTGTTTGGTATCTACTTCTCTGAAGTACAGGCTAACACAGAAGGTCTTTGGCTAATGAAGTTCACAGATGACTGCAAACTAGGAGCCATAATCAAAACTCCTAATGATGTGGACATCCTACAAAAGGGCCTCACTGAGACAGATGCCTTGTGTCAAAGCCATGGCCTCAAGCTCAATGCCAAGAAGTGCATTGTCATCCCCTTTGGTAAAAACTCTATACCCATGAACTACCACATAGGCGGTAGTCTACTTAACACTGAAAGTATCATGAGACCTTGGGACACAGGTGGACAGTAGTCTCTCTGATAATCACATCGCCATAGTAGTCAGGAAATCCTTCTATGTAGCACACCTCATCACAAAAGGTTTCTCAGCCAGGAAAAAAGAGGTCATTGTTCCCCTCTACTCGTCACTCATTAGACCCATTATAGAGTACAATGCCCCTTTTGGTATGTACCTCACAAGACATCTACAGCAACTGGAAAGGCTGCAGAAATACCTCACAAAGAGGATTACCAGCCTCAAACAGATGCCTTATGCAGACTGTCTCAAAAAACTCCAGCTTTACTCCGTTGCATATCACCTACTCAGATGCGATCTCTGCCTAAAATACAAAGCTATGTCAAGCCCAAAGCTGTAGGACATGCTCCACTTAAAGAAATCCCAATCCCTCTGGGCTACATACTTTAGGGACCTAAACCTTGTCACCACAATAAACACAACATGCTGGAGGGATAGATTCCTGTCCCAGAGACTTCCCATACTCTGGAACATACTACCTATCTATATCAAACAAAGCTCCTCATTAGCACTTTTCAAGAAAAATCTTGATGATTGGATGGGAAATAGGAAATTCACCCCAGGGATCACTTCTGTGACTCTGCTCGACAGGGTCACAGGAAAATAATTTTCTTGGATGGCAAAAGCCATGGTACCTTTTTGGCTAGGCTTATATAGGCCCTAGGGCCAATAGCCTAGTACCTACCTATGAACCTATGAATCCTGGAATATCCCTCTTTGAATTTTTAGCCCTGTAATAATAATTTGCCCTTTATCATGGCTTAACTGCAAAGTGGTTTGCCACTGTTTCATGGTTTCTGTGATGTAGTTTATCAGTGTAGGGTGCATCTTATACATTTTAAGCACTCTTTTTATCCATGAATGTGCCATACTGTCAAATGCTTTTTTGTAGTCTATCCATGCCATACTTAGATTCATCCCCTTTTTACTGTTCTTCACTATGACTTTATTTAAAAAAAATGATCCTTTGTTCCATATGACTTTCTTTTATTATCCTTTTGTTCTATTGCCATAATTGAGTTTTCTTCTAAATGACTATAAACTCTGTCAGCATCAATTCCCATTAATTTGTCATCGGAAGACATATTGTTAGTCTATAAATTTTAGGATAACTTGCAGGTTCACTCTTAAGCAGGAGCATTGTTTTTCCTGTTGTTAGCCAGGTTGGTGTCTGTTCAGGGTGTCATATAAATAGTTCTTACTCATGGCTAAATCTTCATGCAAAGATGTTCAAACTTATAACCAGAAGTTAGGTACTGCATCTGAGCCTGGGGTTTTCTGATTAGAGGGTTTTCTTAACTTTATTTCAATCTCTCTGGCTGTTACTTCATCTCATTTCATATCCTGTACACTTGAACTTATTATTCTTTCTTTTACTTCTTCTATCCATTCAGCATCTTTGTTATGCTTCACGGGATCTTCATAAATAATTCTCCAAAATACATTTATTTCTTCTTTTTTTGGTGGTCTTTCAATTCCATTTACCTTGTTTCCCAGTTCTCTATGAAACTTTTTGGGTCATCAATAAATTGTTTATTTTGTACTTTTCTTTTATATTTATCTGAGTATCTTCTAAGTTTTTCTGCCGATATTTAGTTTATTATTTGTGATAGTGCATGATAAATCCTGATCTGCTATAATACTGTGCATTGCTTTTATTGCATCTGTCTTTCTGAGTATTTTTGTTGATCTGTTCCCTCTTCTATACTCCTCTAACAGTGCCCCTTCCTGTCTTAATTGCTTTATAGTTTTCTCTTTTCCATACTTCCATGATGGCGTTCGATTTCTCCTCGTCCTTTCCCTTACTACCCTGTGTTCTTGTGGTAGGACTTTATCTGTTATTAATTTGGCTGTACAGTAATGTATCCTATTTACTTATGTTATATTGCATGAATCTCTAATCACAGCCCTAATTACTGTGTTCATTTGTTTTATCAGACTTCTAACTTTCTGGGTTTTATTGACCTTCTGCAGTCTATTTCTTTCATTGATCTTGATATATCATCTGTATTAAATCAAGTAACTCTTCTCTCGGATCATTTTCTTCTAAACTGAGGGCACATTCTTTGCCATTTTCTGTGGGCATTCTATAGAAAGTTCTAGAGCTTCTTTCTGTGTCACATTCTCTTCAGTTTCACCCTGTGTCACCTGTTGCTCTTTCATATGGGAACTCACTGGCCTCTCACTCTGTGGCATTGACTGTGTCAGAGTTGCCACAGTTTCCTGTTCTTTCTCTTGCTGTATAGCTTCACCTGAACCTTTGTACTGGCTTCCTGTGGGAATCTCCAAAGTATCTTCATATGTCAACTGATTAGATGCTTCTTGCTAAATTGGTTTCTCCTTAATTTGGGTCTCTGTTGCTCTATCCTGTTGTGTTGTTATTTGAGTAAAATTTTCTACACTAAATCCTTCACTTTGCAGATAATCCATAACCTCAGTTTCTCTTTCTTTAACTTATCCATTATTAATCCTCTTTTTTACTTTTCCACTTTGTTTCCTTATTTTTTTGTTTTGTAAAATTTTCCATATCCGAATGCCTTTGCCTGTACTTCTCTTGAAATATCTTTGGTGCTGCGCTTTTTGCATTGATAAGTTTTCCTTGCTCCTTTGCATAAATATTGCACCATATTAATTCTCTTTTTCATTCCCATGTCCATATTTCTTCTTCATATGTCTCCTGCTCCTCTTGTTTCTCCATACTTTGGGGACTAGTTGTTCCATCATGCTGTGATATGAATTGTGTTAGACTTTCTACACTGAATCCTTCACTTCCCAAATAATCCATAACTTCAGCTTCTGTTTTTTTTTACTTCTACTTGGCTAATCTGTTCTACATTCCGTCTTTGTGTTCTTATTTTTTTATTGTGAAATTTTCCATATCTGGATGCCTTTCTTTGAATATCTTTGGGGCTGCCTTTTTTCTGTTGATTGATTTGTCTTTCTCCTTTGCATAAAGATTGCACCATATCTGATCTCTCTTTCTTTCTTATGTCCATATTTCTTTTTTATACCTTTCAAACATGTCTAAATTTTGTTCTATAAATTTTCACACTTCCTTAGTCACTTCTTTTTCCAAACGCCACAGGGTTTCTTGGTCTATATAGTGTTTTTCATGGATCTGTTGTATTAATGAACATTGTTATTTGAAGCTTCTGATAGTTTTTCTTGTGAAAGTCCTTTCCTCTAATTTCTTTCTTAATCGTTTTGTATATGTTTTGTCTGGAAATTCTGGGCTTCTTGCATAATAGTAACAATACATAATTTCTTTCTTATCATCAGTAGTCCACTTTATTGTCTGTATGGCTCTTTTACGGCCCATCAGTTTTTGTGATTTTTGTGTACTGCTACTTTCTTCTACAGTGGGGGGGTGGCATCCCCCCTGGGCCTGGCCTAGCCCCATTGTAGGAATATTTCAATGTCTTGAGGATTCTACACTGTCATTTTGTACAGTACTTGTACCAGTGAGCCTACCAGGATTGGGCACTTTCTTATCCTGGGACTTGAGCACCCAGCTGTCTTCTTTACCATTTAACCTACTTCTGTCCATGATATATATCAGTGTCATCTTGATGAGATTTTGTTAAAAACAGGGTCCACCTTGTGAATGTACTCACCAAGACTTGAGGATGAATTAAATTCCAGCAATACGTCTCTGCTTTTGCTGATTTTATTCTCTCTCCATTAGGACACGTATGTTGTATGTATCAAAGTAGATGATCCTTGGTGCCATAAGATTTTCTTTTGTTACCTTTCTTTTCTGTTTCCATTGATTGCATTTTATGCAGATGTCGGTAGACACTGGCTGTGTCCATTATGGTATAAAACATGTATTTGTCAAACAGAAAGTTTTTGTAGAGATTTCTTAGGTAGCTTCACATGTTCATTTTTAATGAGGAGAATAATTTTTCCTGTTGTTGAGTAGGGTTATATCAGTTCAGATTTTTCTATAAAAGTTATTAGTTTCTTCAGCTTTGAATGGTGGTGTTGCTGTTGTTTTATCCTTGTGTTTTCACCATGACCTTTATAAGTGTTGTATCATAAGTTGCTTGTTTTATATGTTTTCTCCATACTTTTCTGCAAAAAACATGCCTACTTACGGCAAAAATATAAAGTACCTAAAATTATGCATTAAGTGTATATGAAGTACTACGTGAAAGCCATAGGATTTATATTACTTCTTATGTATTGAGATACTGGGGATAGACTTGGCTATGTGCAATCACACTTGAAAGCCTTAAGGCAAGTTGCAGACTGCATAACTTATTATTAACATTTAGAAAAATAAAGGGGCTTAAAATGTTTTATATGGTGGTATCCTTATGTAGACACACTGTTGGTTACTTTAAAGAATAAAAAGGGATAGATAGATTGAAAAATGGAAAATGCAACAAAGAAGGAGACACAGTAGGAGTATGTCAAGTTGTGCCAGATGAGGTGAGGGGCAGTGTGTTTTTTGAAGGGGGATAAGCAGGTAATGTGGGTGGGAAATAGGTAAACTGGTATAAGAGAAAGAATAAGGGAAGAAGGGGTGAGGAGGAGTGCAGAACCTGAAAAGTTTCCACTGCCAGATTGTGATGCAGTGGATGACTCCCATGTTGAGAGGCTGTTGAGGCCTGCAATACTACAGTGGTTGGCATCATTTGAGACAGCACATCTTGAATGTCTTGAGTTCAGGCTTTGACTGGCTGAATCTGTCTGTTTCCAAACTCCTCCAGCATGTCCTCAGCTAAGTCCCAAAGCCTCTGTTCAGTGAGGCTTGCCAGGCTGCCACCTGCCAGGATGCCAGCAGGACCAGTGCCACTGACCTGACCCTCAGAGGACATTCCTGAACAGGCTGAAGGTGAAACCTCCCTAACCTGGAATGTACATACCTGGGCTGCACCTGAGGAATTTGGATCTGTAAAAAAAAAAAAAATGGACATAAAGGGAGAGAAAGAAGGACTGCATAATTAAAAAATCAAAAACAGAGGAAAGGTGGGGGCAGGGACAAAAAAGAAAATACACACCATGCAATCACACGTCACACAGCATTCAATTTCTTACTTTAAAACATTTTTATTTTTATACATCTTTATTCAAGTAAAAGAGAATGTAGAGTAAGTGCTTATGCAGATATAGGACTACTGATCTGGGAAGTGCTTATGTGTATGTGAGAAGAATAGTATAGGAAGTGCTTATGCATACTTTGGATAAAATTTTGGGGGAAGTACTTGCATGTACTTTGGAAGAGAGTGTATTGTTATCAAGTTTTGGTGGGGTTTAAATTTTGCAGTCCGTTACATAAACATAAATAATCATAATTGTGCTTGATATGCATTTGTTGGCAATATTGTACTGAAACCACCCTTTATAAATACTTACATCTTATAAAATAATTAAAGACAGACTACTCCAGTTATATGTTGACATGTTTTTTTGGTTACATTATTGTACTGCATATACTGTAGTGCTTTATTAACATATTTTATAAATTATTTCTTTATATACATTAATGAAATCAGTTAAAGACAGAATACTGCTCTATAATGTACTGAATGCACTGTAGTGCTTCAGTTACAGTCCTTTATAAATTATTTCCTTATAAATATTAATGAAATAAGTTAAACACATGATGCTATTTATTACTTTATTCATGCTTACCAGTTTTATCAACCAGCCTTACTGTTCTCCTTTCCTGCTGACACTTACTTTATTCAATTTCTTCATAGGATCAAAAGAGAAGACACAAGACAATTGCTGTTTATGTATATTTCACCTCTTTTTTCCTTAATATTCCTGATATCACATGTACTAATATGTAAGGCATTTCATATACTGCTGTATTTGCTTACTATGTGTTTGTTTAAATATTTCTTAATATCAGAAACTGTTGTTGCAATCTACATTTTTCTGCAATTTATAAACAAATTGGTGAAATGGTGTTTAAAATATTAAGGTTTCTGTGTAAGAGTCTGTGAATTATGTTCAGGCAGAAGTTGTTTACACACACACACACACACACACACACACACACACACACACACACACACACAGAAAAGTGTAACAGTTCAAGGAAGTTTTTGGATCCTTAGCTTTACAAAAGTATATGCTTTAATAGCTTTATGCCTAAGCATTCTAAGCATATAAAGGGTTGATTTTAAAAATGTAAATGGAAGTAATTTAACTGGTCATTTCTCACTAAAGTATGCACTGGTCATTCACTTGACACTGCAATCCCTACCCTCCTCCTCCAATTTCCACTCTGATTAGAGTGCGGTGCCTGACAGAGACTTCAGCCATCTTATATATGCAGTTAATATTGTGGAGGAAATGTCTGTCTTATACAGTTGCTATACTAATAAATATTTCTGCCCTACAGAAAAAAAATCATTTGTTTAGAAAAATTGTGTGTATGTAATTTAACTACTACCTACAGTACTGCAATACTAAATGAAATTATGTGGAAATGCATTTTTTTCTTTCTGTATAAATATATGAACAAGTAATTGTAAGTGTACTTGTAGATGTATATCAGTGATTTACATGCATATATGTGTGTATACATATATATATATATATATATATATATATATATATATATATAGAGAGAGAGAGAGAGGCAGATTATAATTCTAGTCATACATATGTTACATTTGTATTTATACAGACAATTATGTTTATGCTTTCTTTTGTATTATTATAATAACATCAGAGATATGTATTTGTAGCAAATACCTTCAATTATGCAACATTTCTATTGTTTAATTTTTAACCCCATGTTTAACATGACCAAATAAATAATAATACTTACTATAGAACTCTGGCCTTCTCATTGTTACGTGGTTAACCCACTCAGCCATCTGGTCTGGCCTATGGTTCTGTAGATCATCCTACCTCTGGTGGTACAAGATGATCCCTGTAAGGGATGACATATGCTCACCCAACTCCTGCCAGATGTCTATCTTTTTCCATTTGGAACCATGGATGCACACCTGGATCTTATCCAGGCTTGACTCCTTAAGAAGGTAGTTCATAATTTTGGTTTTCTTATCTAACCAGCTAGAATCATGGCCTTGTGCCTTTATAGGTGATGCCATCATTCAAAGTGCCAAAACTGCAATGAAGAAAGCATGAGCAGGCTTGTGGTTCATAAGTTTAGAACCACTCCCTCTGTGGTTTGAAATCATCTTAAACAAACTCAGTTAATCAGTAGATGCATTAGACCAGGTACTGTTATTATCAGCAAGTTTGGTTTAACCAAAAATGCTTTGTCGCATGCATTTTTTCTTAAAATAATACATTTACTTTTCATTTAAATGGTAGATAAAAACAGTATGCAATCATCATTTTTTGTCTATATTTTTTACAATTGCGACTGCTGGTGACCATTGCCTTAGCTACTTTATCTGTAGTATTATACCTGAATGTCATTTGTGCATGCCTCATGCAGTAGATCTATGTAATTACTTCTTTTTTTTTTTTTTTTTTTTTTTTTGAGGGGAGATTCTTTTTGCAGAAATAAAATTCCTGTGTATCTATCAACTTTTACTAAGTGCTGAGTGCTTTGATGTGATAAGGTGTGCCAGATTGTTAGATTGGAAAGGATATCCACATCCCGCCCCCACCCCCCATTAAGGAAACCACAGTAAAAAAATTCTCCAAAGCCAACTTCATGCTTCTTAAGACAGAAGTGGTGAACTTTATGACACCCATGCAGATGGACAATACAGTTACAACTGCTGAATCCTACACAAATGCACTCTATAAGCACTTACATGAGTGCATGGATCGTGCTATCCCAAACAGAACCAAGACGCTATCCTCCAAAAAAAGGAAACCAATCTGGTGGTCCCCTTCCGTAAACAAACTGTACAACAGAAGGAAGAAACTGTTGCAAAAGAGAGTAAAATCCCATGAGTGGAGGAGCTCCCTGGTCAGCCTCAGTAAGAAGCTGAGATCCCTATAAGATCCTCCAAAGCTAGCTATGAAAACAAAATTGCCACTAAATCCAAGGACAACCACAAAGCATTCTATAGCTATGTCAAGAATATAGATGGCAACACCCAGATCTGCTCTGAGTTACAGCACAAAGGCATGAAAATTACAGAACCAACTGATATTGCCAACATCCTGGCAGATCGGTTCAGTGCTAACTTTACCCCCCTCTCACCCCCTAAAGGGCCCATATTTATACAGGAAGAATGCAGAGTCCCTGTAATCACAACTACGCAGGTAAAAGCTGCACTCTCTAAAGCCAAAAACACAGCATCCATGGGACCGAACAACATCCCAGGCTGCGTTTTACATGAACTTCAGAACGAACTGGCTCCCCACTTAAGCACCATGTTCAATAATAGCCTCGCATCAGGCTTTGTGCCCACTGAATGGCACACAGCAACAATTATCCCACTCCACAAAGGGGGAGCCACCACCCATCCCGGGAACTATTGACCTATTAGCCTGACGAGCCTGGTCTGCAAGGCCATGGAACTCATAAACAAAGACATTGGTAACCTCTAAACTCTCGATCCCACCCAGTTCGGGTTTGTGAAAGGCAGATCATGCCTCCTGAATCTGATCGATTTCTTTGAGGCAGTCACCAAAGCCGTGGATGAGGGTAAGGTGGTTCACACAGCCTATCTTGACCTCGCCAAGCCTTTCGACACCATCCCCCATTCTGGAATTAGAGCTAAAATCACTAAACTAGGTATAAATCCCTACATCACAAGATGGGTTGCCAGCTGGCTCACTGACAGAACCCACACAGTAAAAGTTGCAGACTCCAAATCTGACCTCAAAGCAGTGACAAGTAGAGTACCACAGGGTTCCGTCCTGGGACCTCTCCTGTTTGGTATCTACTTCTCTGAAGTACAGGCTAACACAGAAGGCCTCTGGTTAATGAAGTTCGCAGATGACTGCAAACTAGGAGCCATAGTCAAGTCCCCAAATGATGTGGACATCCTACAGAAGGGCCTCACTGAGACAGATGCCTGGTGTCAGAGCCATGGCCTCAAGCTCAGTGTCAAAAAGTGCAGTGTCATCCCCTTTGGTAAAAACTCTGTACCCATGAACTACAACATAGGCAGCAATCTACTTAACACCAAATGTGTGAAAAGAGACCTTACCTTAGGACCCAGGTGGACAGTAGTCTCTCCTTTGATAGTCACATCACCACAGTAGTCAGGAAGTCCTTCTACATGGCACACCTCATCATAAAAGGGTTCTCATCCAGGAAAAAAGAGGTCATTGTTCCCCTCTACTCGTCACTCATTAGACCCATTATAGAGTACAACGCCCATTTTGGAATGTACCTCACAAGACATCTGCAGCAGCTGGAAAGGCCACAGATGTATCTCACAAAGAGGATTACTGGCATCAAACAAATGCCCTACACTGACCGCCTCAAACAACTCCAGCTTTACTCCGTAGCATATCGCCTACTCCGAGGTGATCTCTGCCTAACATATAAAGCTATGTCAAACCCAGAGCTGTTGGACATGCTACACCTAAAGAAATCCCAAGCCCTCTGAGCTACATGCTCTAGGGACCTAAACCTTGTCACCACAATAAACAGGGCATGCTGGAGGGATAGATTCCTGTCCCAGAGACTTCCTATACTCTGGAACAAGCTACTTACCTATGTCAAGCAAAGTTCTTCATTAGCACTCTTCAAGAAAAATCTTGATGAGTGGATCGGAAATAGGAAATACACCCCGGGGATCACTTCTGTGTCTCTGTTCGACAGTGGCACAGGAAAATAACTTTCTTGGGTGGCATAAGCCATGGAACCTTGCTGGTTAGGCTTATGTAGGCCCTTGGGCCGATAGCCTAGTACCTACCTATGAACCTATGATTATACATCATGCTTGTGCAAACTCTTATGCATGTGACTGCATTTTGCTTTTTCTAACATATTCAGGTTTTTGCACATTTAAGGTTCTCCATGTCTTCCTGCAGCATGCTGGGAATGGCTGAAGACTACTGCAGATGCTACCTCTGTCCCCAGTGCATTCACATAAACCCAAGGCCTTGTTCATGACTGCTGAAATGGATATACATGTTTGCTTATTACTGCGCTTCATAGACATAAAAATAAAAGGGACTAACTTGCATATAAAATTAATAACTGGTTGTGTAACTTTACGTGATGGACTTGGCTATGTGTGGTCATGCTTGAAAGACCTAAGGCAGGTTTCGTACTATGCAACTTTTATTATTAAAATTTTAAAAAAATAAAGGGGTTTAAAATGTTTTAACGCTGTCATATTAACTTGCAAGTACTCGAGCTAGGAGACAAATGTTTTATGAAACCATGGAATTTTTAAAGTAAGAATAAATAACAGATCTATTCTAAATTAATATGAAACCCTTTAAGATAATGTAAAATTAGAGTTTACTTTAAGAAGTGGATGTGTTACTGATATGATGGGCATATTACAATGGCTATAGTGAATACTATAAAGCTCTCAGTTCTAAATGTAAAAGCATTAACATCAGCAGAGGATCTGATTAGTAATCAGTGAGAAAATCATTTACATTGTTCTCAAGTAGTGATTGTGCATACCTTGTAGACATACACTGTTGTTGACTGAACAGACGTGTCTTTATTTGGAGATTTCTGAGTGTCACTGAAGAATGAAAAATGACAGTTTTATGAATACATGTCATAGACAGGGACTATGGGAAGGCTGACTCTCTAAACAAACTGCTTGCTTTATGTTTTGAATGTACTTATAATAGTGCAGAGATTACTATAGCACAAGTTTATTGGGTGGACTGAGATTTACATGTGTATATAATTATTGAGTTTATGTCACCTACTTTTTTTATGAATGGCAGGCACACCTTCATTGTTGTCTTGTTTGATCAATAATTATAATAGTTTGTTTATGACCGTGCTTATTTTTTCATCTGCACTCATGATGTAGAGCAAAGGATCAAGGCAGCGAAAGGAAAATTTCAGTCATGAGGAAAACTAGATCCTCATGGCAGGCTATTTGACATATGGCAAACATCTTGTTGGTAAAGCAAGGACCCAAAAAGGTTGAGAGGCAAAAGCCTGGAATCAAGATGTCCTGGACACTAATGCAGTCAGTGGAAAAGGCTGCCCTATTCTCACAGTGCAAGAAGAGTGTAAATGGCACGATAGGATGTGGTAGAAGCGAGGCAAGGCAGAATGCAATTGCCTGCATCAGTACTGGGGAGCGGGGCTCCAATAATTATCCCGTTAATATCAGATGAGGAATACCTCCTTTCCATCTGTGGGGATGACTATGGTAAAGAGGATGATAGCACTAGAATAATCAGAGTTGGTGTGTTCATTTGCTGTTAGCAACATCTGCAGCAGCAGCACTTGTCTGTTCAGAAAGGTTGTTTTAAAAACAGTTACATGTATTTATACAGAGAATTGAATTAATTACATTAACACATGATAGTTACTATTAATATGTGAACATTCCACATCTACACAGAATGACAATGAAGCCAGTGTGCATGGCAAGTGATCATCAAACCTGCTTACTAAGAACACAGCAGTGTATGTTACTAATTAGTTAATCTTCTTCTTCTTTCAGCTTTTCCTGGTTAGGGGTCGCCACAGTGGATCACTTGTCTGCTCATGATTGGCAGTGGAGTTTTATGGTGTTGAGTTGCCAGCCCGGCACCCAACCTTCCACGGTGGGTACACACATGCACGCACTCATGCCTAGGGCCAATTTAGAATATCCATTCCACCTACAGCATGTCTTTGGGATGTGGGGGGAAACCGGAGTGCCCAGAGGAAACCCACGCAACCACAGGGAGGACTTGCAGACTCTGTACAGAAGGCACTCCAGCAGAGGATCGAACCAGAGAGCCTCTTGCTGTGAGGCAGCAATGCTAACTGCTGCACCACCACGGCCACCCTTATTAATTAGTTAATAATGTTTTCAAATCATTTTTACAGTATCAGCAGTAGCAGAAACAAAGAGTTGCACTATACCAATACATTTGGAGGATATCAGCAACAGAATGGGGGTCTATATTACATCGCCAAACTCACAGGAGTTCGAACGCTGTAATATTGAACCATAACATTCGAAACCCAAGAATTACGAAAACACAAAAAAGCGATTTTTTTTTTCCATGGGAAAAAAAAATCGCTGTTCTGATACACAAAAAAAATAAACACTTACACTTTAAAGTTAAAGTAATGCCCCCCCCCCCTACTCAAATATACCAACTCCGAGATTTCACCATGCACCACAGTGGAGGAAGTAGCAAAGGCCCAAAAATGGCCCACCGATTTTTTTCCCTGGGAAAAAAATCCATGTGCCGTGGCTTCGTTTTTTTCGTATTTCGAACATTTGGGTTTGATATTACAATGTTCGGACTCCTGTGAGTTCGACATTGTAATATATACCCACAGAATGGCTGCTGTTGATGATGATGATGATGATGATGATGATATGGTAGTACATATGAGGCAGCCTGAGGAAAGTGGCACACAGTCCCCAAGCTTAATGGCAAGTTCTCACACCCCACAAAATGTTGCTAATTCTTCAGGAAGTGACAGCACATTACAAAGTCAAGCACATGCTGACATTACACTCACATTTATGCAGGAGAAAAAAAAACATGTATTTCTACACTGGTATCTCCAAACCCAGGATAACACTTTTTGGATGACAGCAGGCATTCAGCTGCAACAGTGCCAGACTGATACCTTTACAAAGAGGAGCCAGGTGCAGGAATTTATTACAGCTACCCCATTAAACATATAAAGCATTGGCTGCCCATTGTTACAGCTCAGAGCACACCCACAGATATACATGAGGATTTCCAGCAATGCTTGTAAATGGCACAGAGTAGGGATAATGCCATGATCACACTGATTTCTAGTATGATCACACTGATTAGCATATATGGCCCACCTCCATTGCATATATAGGCCACCTCTGCCAGTAGAGTCAGTCAGTCAGGTGGAAGTTTTTTGATTTTTGGAAGTAGATCACATGAACATATGGGAGAGTTCTGAGGAAAGTATACTGTAATTAATGAGGAGGAACAAGCAGAACCGATATCATGCAGGCCACACCAGTATTTATCTACACCAAACAGAACCAATTCAGGGCCCCATTCTCTGCCCTGCATCACTGTCAGCTACATGTTTGCACACTCACCTGTATTAAATAGATTTTAACAATAGAGCAGCACACCAACTATCTCTCATGACAGCCCTTCTTCAAAATCACCAGCACCTTCACCTAACTTATCTTTAGCATATGTGTATGACAAATTTGACCCTAACCCACTGTGAATCAAGTCTGACAGTTGTACTTCTTACAGTCTGACCTCTAACCTTCACAAGCACTGGTGAATGTTTGTTTCAAAGGAAAATATCCAGCAGATATCCAGCATCACCTGAAAGACAAAAGAAAAAGTGAGGGGGGGCAAAACAAAGGAAAAGTGGTGTAGTAGTCAGCAATACATGGTACTATGAACATCTACTTGAAAACAATACAAAAAAGGAAAAAAAATATTTTCCCACTTACCAACAAGATGACCACTGGGTATCCTTCAGTGCAGGAGAAGATGGTAGAGTGAACTAGTGTGCCTGATATGAGAGTCATGTACACTGACAAGAGGGGGGGGGGCAGAGACATTGATTTCTGTGGACTAGAAGAAGCCTTTAATTGCAACATTGGTGCAATCTATTGCACCAATTACGTCACTGAAATGTGCCACCCCATAAAAGGCATGTTTGGTCCTGAAGTGATACCAGGAATAGAAGTACTGATCCACACATGCCAAGAACATATCCAAGAATTGCTGCAATATCCACAAGGCAGAAACTTGTGAGATAACCAACATATCATCAGTCTGTCTCTGGAAGGTTGCCATGGAAAATATAAATATAAATATAGTGAGGGCTATACATACCTTAATATCCACAAGGATAGGAAGTCTATGCATTCTTCCAGTACCCCTGTGGGGGGGGGTCATACATACAACTTCACTAAGACTCTTATAATATCCCTGTCCACTTTAGACCTATCAAGTATCTCCTGGTTATCAAAATTGTAGTGAGTTATCCTAGGCCTATATCTGCACCTTCTTGGTTGGCCATTGCCACTGGACACAAAAGGTTTTGGCTAAGCCAAGGCAAGCAGCTTGTGACAGGAAACAGAAAGTCTAGCAGAAAGTAACAGCATTGTCATGAATTGCAAAGTAGCTAGGATAGGCAAGACTCCTCTTTATATAGTCTGTCTGTAGAAGGGGTAGAAAACAAGGAAGACTTCACTATGAATCACATACTCCATTTTACATCATTCCTCATTTACATCTCATTATGAGTTCATTTGCTTATGCTTATCCATGGCCATTATTAATTACCATAAGTGACCTCTTTGTATCCCAGCTTTACTGCACTAATGCATGAACAGCTCAGCTAGCCTTAATGCATTTATGTAATGCCTATGAATACCATCCAGTGTGTTACTTGTGTTGCCTTTCTCCTTTTCTAAGAATTTTCAGTGATATATTTCCTTGTTTGTATCATTTATGTAATGGTACTACTTTGCTTATATGTTTTATAGCCTGTAGTTGTCCGCTAATTGGTCTGTGGCAACATTCTACTTGTTCTCTTATTTTCCTTTATTATGCTACTTGTTCCTGGTAACACTTTGTTATTAGTTGATTGTTGCTATATCACTGGGGATTGTTTATTATTTCCAGTCACTGCTTTTGTATTTTCTTTCTTCAAGAAGTGCGTGTCGTGCACACTTTCTGCACTCACTCTCGTCTCTTGTAATCTATCTCTTCAGTCACATGTGAAAAATCTTTTTCCAAACTAGCTTTTGCTTATTGGAACAGTCTCTCTTTAATAGTATATCTTCCACACAAACACCAGAACTATTTCAGAAAAAAAAAAAACATACGGAGGAGTTTAAATGTACTTGCTTCACAGACACTAAATAAGTTCTCATTAAGACCTAGTAATGTTAATTTACTAAAACACTGGTAATATACCTTAGATTTCCTTTGGTACAGTCTATCAACTAATTACTTATACTTTTATTTCTTAAGATTTCTCTGAACGTAAGGTTAAATGTGTTTATGCTTTATTATTTACAGGTAACCAAATTCATCTTGCATGTGTTAAGATTTATTTGTATGGATTAATGTGTTGTTCTTTCTTTTGTGTATTCTACTTATATAAATCTTTGTGGACATTAGTTGCTGCCTTATGCCCCAGGTTATAGTTGAGGAGCATCACTGACCAGCCCACTAACCCAGTTAAAAGATAAAATAAATAAATGTAAATGTTTTGCTTTATATTAACAGTACTACATTTTATCTGTAGCTTTTTACAATGTTATGATACATGTACTTTTTCCCTTCGTGTAATTTATGGTTAATGCATCTGTGTAAAAATTCTTCATTTTTCTTCATATAAAAATCAGTGCTAGTTATCCAATATTTATTGATCTTAGTAGGTAGAAGACTAGTTTATCAGTGTATTTTAATTCAGTAGTTACATATGCAGTGTCAAGTGATAAATGTACAGACCAGGTGTTATAACTCTGCAGCTGTATTTCTATGTAATATTTAAGCAATATTTCACTGCCAGAGATAAAACAAAAAGAAACAAAACTGTTTAATGGACTTTGTTACTGTATATGTTTCATCTTTTTAAACTTAATATATTGATTTGTGTGAGTTTGGTTTTATTTATTTTATTAACATTAAAACTGAGATGGGCTTTTTATACTTTTGTTTTTTTCTTTTAGCATTTATCAAAAACAATTTCCTTTGAATATGTTTTAGCTTTTTGTGGTATCTAGATAGATGTGAGATTGTGATGCTTACTGAACACCTAAGGGAAAAAAATAACATTTACTGGAAGGATAACGGTTGGTGCTGGGGCTGAACTATGTTAATCTGGTTATAATCACTTCATAATTAGCAATAAATTATATATCAACTGCTTTAATCTCACAGAACGCATTACAGAGCCACACATCACAATCACTCTCTTCCAAAATCACTCTTGTAAGCCAAATTCTAAGAAATGCACTACTTGGGTAGTTTTCCATAAACTATTATACATCATTCCTTGTTTATCTCTTTGTCAGCATTCCTAAAACCTAAGCAATAATTTTTTTCTGATATTCGGTCTTTGCTCCTGTTTTATTTTCACTTTATAAACTTAATTTCTTATTCCCATAATGAATTTCAATTTTCCAATTAAGCTGAAATGTCAGTCTAAAATAATATTTGAACTTCTAGGTTTCAGATATCTAAATATGGTGGACCTTAATTAGGTAACTTTATTGCCAGTTTTTTGTTTGTATATGTGTTGAAATTGGACAATTTATCTACCCTTACCACCAGATCATTAAAGGAATCATTCTAGATTTTCAGAAATAGTACAGGAGGTGATAAACTCATTTCTTGTTCTAGATTTGGTTTTACTGATATTTGAAGACATGAGCTCGTCCTTTACCAAGAACAGAATATTACTGATTTTTTTAAACATAAGCAATCTTCTGTTTTGAGACACAATCTTACCCTCTTTATATATATATATATATATATATATATATATATATATATATGTGTGTGTGTGTGTGTATGTATGTATATTTATATGATTGTTTCATCTTTGAGTGAATACAAAAAGCGAGTTCTTTTTAGATTGAATCTAAAAAGACTGAAAAACAAATCAGGGGGTAGCCTCTCTGCAGCCCACATGCACTGCACATTATATATACCAATTTAGAGATTGCATAACAGCAGGGTAAGGACAAATTCCCAGACTCCACAGTATCACAGTCTTGCACACAAAACAGCCAGAAGACTGGGTAATGAACCTGTAAGACTGTTCCATCTTCCAGACTGCAAATACACACACACACACACACACACACACACACACACACACACACACACACACACACCAAATGTTATTGTTTTTCTAAGGTCAGCAAAAGCAAAGGAATTAATGTTCTCTGTTATTCAGGAAGTAAAATTATATGCTAAATTTGCATAATTTTCAGAGAACTGTAGAAAGAAATAAACCTTGTTTTGAGACTTTTGAAAGCAATATATTAAGAAATAACTTAGAACTATAATAAACTGACAGAATAAATAAGTGATTAGCACTTATGACTGAAACTGCAAGATAATGCTGGTAAAGAAGCCATCACATTGAGAAAATATCTAAGCTTAAACTGAAATCAATGCTTAAAACTTCGTATAAGTCACTCTGATAACTTTTATTTTATGGGTAAAAGTCCATAAGTCATATATTAGTTCCTCTAGGAAAGATACATTTAAGTCTCAGCTAAAACATAAACTTGATATTATTATGACACTCTGTAATATTCCTAAATAATGAGTTATAGGCTCCTTGCAAGTTATGCATATCATAAAAAAAATTGCTATCAATGCAGGTAACCTACCATTTTTAGGCGAGCAGCCTAATACCAAAAACAGTAATTGTGAACTTTCAAAATGTCGTAAGCAAGTTGGCCTACCTGGGAGCCCATCTGTTTGTTACCAGTCAGTTGATGATCTGCCTAACAAAGTCTTAGATGTTTGGGGATTGAATAATTGATTGTTGACTAAGTGGATATGATTATTTATAGTGGACATCCCGACTATACTAGAAAATTAAATTCATGATATTATTCATGATATTATGGTAAAAGGTGAATATGAGGATAAAGCCCTTATTTTTACTGAAAGTGTTCCAGCATGCTCTCTGTAAAGACATCCAACTGGCAAGCAATATTATTTATGCAATTTATTACACTGACTGCAGGAGCACAAAAATTTTCTATCTACTTCCATGCCTTCTATAGCATGAAAAACAAACCATAATGTAACACACAGCTCCAATTATGGAGATGGTAGCTTGCTCTGAGTTAAAAAATATCCACCCTAAGCTTACAGTATACTTTTTATCTTGATTGCACAGCTAAGTAACACTGTTACACAGTGAAAAGCTTTCTGCTCTTTATCAAGAGCAATTGTGAACAATCACATTATGCCTCATTCAGAGTATAAAACTTTAAACTACAGAAAGTGCCTTTTAACTAAGAAAAAATCTTAAATCTAAATTTCCTCCATTATCGTTTTGTTATCATATATCTTAATCTGTTTCATTTTTAATCCTTAAACCTGGCCGCATTAAATACCTTTCTTCTTCCTTGTACTGAATCTGTATTGCCACTGAGTTCCCTTTCATAAAAGCTGATTAGTCATATATTATCCCTTAAAACTAATGTTTCAACATAACTATTTCCAGAAATCTGCATAAATACCAATGGTTACAATTCATATGTCTACATTAAGCACTACTGTAAATAACATTTTCTGTCATCATCATCATCAGCCCCCTTTTTCCCATTTTTTCTACATGGGGTAGGGGTATTGTGTTAACTTTCGCCAGCTCTCTCGATTCAGTGACACACTTGACACACTCCTGCCTTCTTCAACACTTATGCCTGACTGTCACAGATCTACTTTCACACAATCCATCCACCTCTTTGCTGGACATCCTCACTTCCTGTCTGTCCCAAATCTTCCTCACCAGATTATCTTCTGCTTTTCTACACATGTGCCTAAACCACCATAATCTGTTCTCTTTAATCTTTTCTGCAATTGGAGCTACTTTGGTTTCTGCTTTTATGTCCTCATTTCTTTTTCTTTCCCACAGTGTGCATCCTACCACCTTTCTCAGGCACTTCATTTCATCACCTCTAGCTTATTCAGCTGCTCTGGCTTTAATGCCCAGGTTTCTGTACCATACAGTGGTACCGTTCACACCACTGTGTTGTACACCTTGTACACCTTGCTTTTCAGCTTCTTTAGTATTCTTCTGTCATAGACTACACCTGATACTCTATGCCAGTTGGCTGCAGCCCCACTGATTCTAGCTTTGACCTCTTCATTCAGACTTCCTTTCTCCTCAATCACCCCTCCCAGATACTTGAAGCTGTTTACCTGTTCCACTATCTTCCCTTCTACCTCTATTCTCCGCTTCTTTTGATTTCCCCAATTTGCTGCCATTACCACTATTTTATCTGTGCTTAGTTTCATCCCATGTGCCTTCAGGTTTGCATTCCATTCTCATATTCTTTGCTGAAGTTCTAGCTCAGAGTCTGCCTGTACTGCCACATCGTCTGCATACAGCAGCTTTGTTGATCTGTCCCTACCAACCTGTTTGCTAATGTAGTCCATCACCAGTAGGAACAGCAGTGGGCTCAGAGCTGAACCTTGGTGTACACCTACTCCCACTGGGGACCCCTTTGTGAGGCCAAGCACTGTTTGTACTTGAGTCACTAGGTCCTTGTACATAGCCTGCACTAATTCTACCAATGTTTCTGGGACTTCAAACCACTGCATACTGCCCATATCAGCTTTCTTGGGACCTTGTCATATGCTTTCTCTTAGTCTAGGAATGCCCAGTTGGACTATGACCTCATCTCTAACTTCTTCTTAAGTATCTGTCTCAATTCAAACATCAGGTCACTTGTGCTGCATCCTGATCTGAATCCAAACTGCCCATCTTCCATCTTATATTCTACTACACTGCATATCTGTTTCTCAGTCTGTTTGGCAATCACCGTCTCCAGAACTTTCATGCACTGTGGTAGGAGTTTGATGCCTCTGTACTACCCACAGTTGTGGATGTCCCCTTTGTTCTTGTACACTGCCATGAGTATGCTTATTTTCCAGTCATCTGGGATACGCCTTTCTCGCCACACTGCTATTAGTACCCTCAGGAGCCATTTCTCCCATATCTCACCCAGCATCTTTATCATATCTGCAGTGATCTCATCTGAGCCTGCTACTTTCCCTGTCTTCATCTTCCTTAGTGCTGTTTTTACTTCTTCTAAGGTGGGTTCCTCTTCTTTTCTCATTGCAGCCTGTTTCTGGGGCAGCACAGCTTCTGTGGGGTCTTCTTAATTTAGAAGCTGCTGGAAATACTCCTTCCATCTGCCTTTGATGCCCTGTGGACTGGTGAGCAGGTTGTTGCTGATATCCCTTATGAAGGGTGTCTGACTATCTCCTTTATCTTTCTGTCTTTGCCTTGCAACTTGATATAGTTTCTTTGTGCCCCTTACTGAGTCACTTTCCATAAGTTGGTAGAGTGCCTCCAATGTCCTATTCTTTGCTATTAAAACTTCTTTCTTAACTTCTTTGTTAGCCAACCACTAGCCCTTCTTATCTTCGTCAGTCATTTCTGTCTCCCACTTCTTCCTGCACTCCTCCTTTCTTTTGATGACTTCCTGGACTTCTACAATCCGCCACCAGTTTTCCTTATGTACCTTATTTCCATACCTGGCTCGGCCACATATCTTTTCTGTAGTTCTAACACATGCTGTTTTTAGGTGCTGCCACTCTACTTCAACTCCACCTATTTCCTCCTCTTCTTGGGGTGCTAGAGCCCTGAGTAATTCCTTGAACTGTTGTACTTTCTCTCTACTTCCAGGTCTTCAGCCTGGTCTCTGTTGACCTTAGAGCCTTCTCTGACCACTGCTTGCAGCTGATGGTTTATGCTGTGGGCCGACTGTTTCAGTATGGATGACTTTGCAATCATGGATTCTATCTCAGTGCCTTTTCCTTAATAGGAGGAAGTCTACCTGAGTTGCATGTTGGCTACTCTTGTATGTAATCTTGCAACTGTCTCTCTTTCTAAACCACGTGTTGGCTACTATCAAGCCATTTGCCAGAATGGCCCCTCCTTCTTTATTACTGGTGCCCCACCCATGTGAATCCAGCCAGTCCTCATATCCTGTTCTTTCTGTCCTTATATGTGTATTCAGGTCACCCATTATCAACACCAGTTCATGCTGTCCTGCTTTATCTATTAGGTCCTGCAACTGCTATCTGAATGCACTTTTTTCCTCACTATCACAACCCTGCTGTGGGGCATAGGATGCGATTATGAATACTGCCCTAGCATTACACTGGAGTCTGATCGCCATGAGTCTGTCATTAATTCTGATGATATCCCCTCACTGCCTTCTGAAGCCTTTCTCTCACTACAATTCCTACACCATTTCTAGCCTGTCCCCCACCTGAGTAGCAGAGTCTGGATTCCAAGCCAAGTGGCTTTGCTGCACTGCCATTCAATCTCGTCTCTTGGATACGTAGCAGTTTCTGTGTTTCTAATATATCCTGCTGTATGTGTTACTAGCCTTCTTTATGTTCTCATAAAAAATTTAAGTAACCATATTCCTCTGTATAAACTTCACATGTACAGTTGCAGTTACTACAGTTCATTAACCAAGAATCATTATAGTCTTGGAAATGGCCTGGAAAATAAGAACTTAATAATGTTTTAAACTAAATACTTCAGTATAGTGGCAGTAAAAAAGAACAAAAAATATTCATCTACCTACAGCCTTATGACATAACAAATAAGATACGGAAAGAGGCATTCATGCTAAAAATGTTATTAGGAAAGCATGTCTAGGTTCATTACTGGCTTAGGCAGTTCTTTTCCTTGTCCAGACACATCTACACAACTGCATTAACTTTGTCTTTATATATCTATTAATGTCAGTAAACTCACAGAATATAGCCAGAGTCTTCATTCTAGAATTATGTATCTGTATGAATTTATCTTCTTTCTCTGTGTCAAAATTCTGAACTAAAATAGTTCATATTTCTGTATTGCTTTTGTCAGAGTTGTTGTGTTGTCTTAACTTGTCTTGGGATGTGTCATCTGGTCTCATTGTCACTTATTATGCTCCATACACCTGCAGCCCTGCCATATGTAACACCAAAGCTGTCAGCCCATGATTTTCTGCTACATTTCCTGCCGTTCATGCTTCTGAAATTTGACTTTCCACTTCCAATTTGAGCTTACATTTTGTATGTCACAGTCAGCTATGAATCTCAGCATACGTTTTGTGCTGTTTCTTGTTTTCTGTTACTGTATTATACACCTTTCTTCTTATGGAACTCCGCATAGTCACACATAATATTTGGATGCATCTTGCTTAAAACCACATAGCTGTGATTTTATGGTTGCAGTCAGTTTTTGCTGTTCTTGTTTTGAACTCTGAAACCCACACTTTTTACTATTAAAAAAAAAATCAGACAGTGCCTCCCCATCAGAACTGCATTTCATTCCGTTGAACAAAATAATTTAACTAATACACTTTGTATTGTCACATGAAGGTACCAGTGGGTGGCACAAATTACTTAACTTTATTCACTTTACTAAAGAAGACCCACAAAAACAGACAGTTGACTATCATGGAAGTCAGTGTGGCATGCAGTGGTGTTACAGCACAGAGAACACCTAAATTAGCAAAGCAAACCATGTATTATTACCCACTAAGTCCAAATTTTAGTATTAGCAAGTAAACAGAAAGGAGATTGTTTACCTTTTTAACCAGAAAGCCAACTTAATGTTGATTTTTTTAAACACACACAAACATCCAATACATAAAAAATTAGTAACCTAGTACTGTATAAACAACTCAAAGAGAAAGGAAAATATTGATCCTCATATAGGATTAAACCCATGACATCCCCCTGCATTTCCTGTAGTTGTCACTGCCACTGGACCAACCAGGAGTCTCTGGACAGTCGGGTACCTGGTTTCCTCAAAGAGAAGTTGTTTCTTCTTTCAACTAAGAAACCATGTTTAGGGTTATTTTTTCAAATACGGAAGCATTCAATATAGAACAAATGAGTAGTATTGTATTAAAAACTCATTTAGAAAAAAGAACAGTGACCCGTGTCTGGGAATTGAACCTAGGACCCCCACATTCATGTAGATGTCACTGCCATTGAACCAGCCAGGAGACTCTGTGCAGTTTTACACCTGGTTTCAACAAGAGCATGTTCTTCTTTCAAGTAGGAAACCTGTCTGATGGTGATTTTTTTTAAACAAATATGAATCCAATGCAAAACGAAAGATTAGCCTAGTATTGTATTAACAAGTCAATGAGAAGTTAGTATAAAATAAGCTGCAGCAAAAAATGTAAGTGGTAGGCCCTTAGGAGAATGCAGGCCTTCACATATTTTCACTCGTCTCACTACCATGCATAGAGATGTGGAACCACAGTAGTTCAAAATGGCCTGTATACCTTATACAGGCAGTGAAATATTTGTAGATATGCACATACATATATAAAAAATTCATACCTCTCTATTTCTTAGTGCTAGAAATCTGGACAAAACCTGACAAAATGATTGGGGGAGGGCAAAGGTCCACAAATAGCTACATATTTTAAATATTGCTGTTATAAATTTAGAAAGTTGCTAGAATAACAGGGTTTGCGTTAACATACATTTTCTGAAGGACTTGAAGTCTGAAACTCAAATGTATGTCATTATTTAATAACTTCAATCCTCAGATCATCAGAGTAATTTGCCAGAAAATCACAAATTTTATGAGTAACAGACCAAAACATGAGGCAAAAATCTGGACATTCTGCAGAAATCCAGGCAATTGAGAGTTATGAAACAATTCATGTTTGCATCTAAAAATCATGTATCACACGTCCCAACCTCTTAATGCAAAAAATCTGTACAAAGCTTGACAAAATGGGGGTACAGATAGGGACATATCTTAAGTATTGCTCTTATAAACTTAGAAAGTTGCTAGAGTAGCAGGATTTGTTTTAATATGCATTTTCTGACGTATTTGAAGTCTGAAACTCAAATGTATGTCAATATTTAGTGACTACAATCCTGAGATCATCCCAGTTATTTGCCAGGGAAATAGAGGAACAGGCTAAAAATATGAGCCAAAAACCTGGACATTTTGCAGAAATCTGTAAAGTTGAGAGGTATTAAATGCACAAAACATGTCATGGATTAGAGGTTATCATTTCTGACTTAACAATAATCATTTACATTTCAAAAACTACTCCGGGCATACAAGAATGCATTTTCTTACATATTATAAGAAAAGATGCAGCAACTGGAACGACAAGAAATCCATACATTCAGTGAAACCTGAGTGGCTCAGTCAGTGTCCATTAACACTTTACCCTTTTGCAGTGGATCTCCACTCCATTTGCCCACAAAGCCCTGAGACATTCTTCTCAGACAGGACAGTGGCATGTTGCAGCATGCTCAGGACCACTACTGTATCTCTTGTGTATGTGCACTTATAATCATTTTGTGATTTGAAGGGTATACCAATGAGAAGTTGATATTAGTTTTCTTTTGCAGCTTTCACTCAGCAGACCCCAATACATCTTTAATAATCTCACCCAGGTTATGATGTCAAACCGAATAACATGATACAATCACATCACTTGCTTTTCTCTGGCAGCTGGCTGGTTTGTCTGTGTTTCTGTTAGTTCAATAGCTTATATACAGTGGTTTACTATTTGTGGTACCAATTAAAGCTGTGACCTTTGTTTGACCCCTGACAAACAGATTAGCAACAAGCCTATTTACTGTTAAAAGAGTGTATTTAGATCTCTACTTATTGCAAACCAAATATTCTAATGCTGTCAACGATAAGCCTTGTTCTCCTGTTCCTCAAGAATCTAAAACACCACTGTATTTTGTTTTATGAGACAGTATATTTCCTCATTCATCTCCCAACAACTAATAATTCATTTCTGTCATAGCAGACCTCAGTAACATACTATCATACCTATCAACCTCTAATCACAAGAAATCTGGACAAAGCCAAAAATAAAGGGAGGTTGAAGGCCGAAAATCAGAGGCAGATTTTAAATACTTTTGTTACAAACTTAGAAAGTTGATAGAATAATGGATTTTGCATTAGTATGCATTTTCTGAATGGCATGAAGTCTAAAAGTTAAATGTATGTCATTATATAGTGTCTTTAATACTCAGTGATTTGTCCAAGGGCCACAAATTATATGGGGAACAGACCAAAAGGAAAAAATCTGGACATTCAGCAAAAATTGGATAGTTGAGAGGCATGCATAATGTAACTAACTGATTGTAAAAGTGGACATTTTAGGTAAGGAACTTCCTGAGATTCCCTAGAACAAAGAAGTTTGGCTTTCACATCTTATATAGTTCAGCAGCTCCATCAGAGGCATCACTTCACTCTCCATATGGATTCTGCCCATGGGTGACCTCAAAGTTCACTGTCTTTTACAATATCTGCTTCTCAAGCACAAGCAGAATGCAGATCAGTTTGCATCTTCATTACTTACTTGTACCAATTTAAACCGATTTATAGCTTCAATTATGAACATATGCAATAGAAAAGGAAAGTTATTTTAAGACTGTGGTGATCAAATCAGTATGATAAATTGGTCATCCGTTGGTATATACAAAGAATTCCAACTTTGATTAATTAACAACATTCATAGTTTTATACATACAACACTTTAACCATCTTTTGTTGTTTATTAAGAATTTCATGGTTATATAATTAAAAATCACATTAAGGGTGGTATCCATGGTCAGCGGCTTCATATTTTCATAGTGGTGATCCACAAAGAGTGGCACTACATGGTTATGCAATTCCTAGACTTTTAGGATGACAGAGGAAACTTGGAGAACTTTTTATGAACATGCCCCCATCACAAAAGCGTAACATGCTTAACACATAAGCAATATGGAGACAGCCGCTACACTGTTGAGGCTTTACACATATGCATATGAGTTTGATTCATATTCATGAATCTATAATGAGCTCATTTTCATAAAAAGCATGTAAATAACCCTGAACGTATGCCAGTAAACTTCAGTTTTCAGGGAAAATATGGAGATGCAAGGGGAGTATAGGTGGTATTTCTGCATACCTGGACATTTTTACTGAAGGGGTCTTTTGGAGAAATGAGTGCTTGTTCATAGCTGGACGTATTTGTGAAGGGGTCACTTAGATGAATGTTTCATTTCAGTGCTTGTGCATACTGGGACATAATACTGAAGGGGTTGCTTGTAGAGATGTTTCATTTTATTGCCTGTTCATACCAGGGTGTGTTACTGAAGGGTTGTCTTGGGTGAATGTTTCATTTTAGTACTTGTGCATGATAGGAAATGTTACTGAAGGGGTCAACAGGGGAAATAGTTCATTTGTGTCGGGGAAGTGCTTTTGCATACTTGGACAAACAAGTTCATGGATTGCAACTCCAATATCAAAGGCAAAGCACTGCATTTAACGAGGAATGTGCTTACTGCAAGGATTGTCAGACTATGAAATGCAAAATTGCTTCATTAGCATACTGTACTGTACAACGTTTCTCATTTGCACCTCATTATTTTTAAGGCCTTTCACATTAGCATAAATGGCATTTATGAATCTTGCCTTTGCTACACTCATTTATAAGCATCAGGAATATCCCTATCATACTTGCACACGTGACTATCAATAAATTTTTTTTTCCTGTCATCCATTTGGTGACTATCAGTACTGGCCTACGTAAAATTACCTCTATGGAACAGTGGGCAGACACTTGATTGCAGTTCACTGTTCATCATACACTTGGTTAATAGCAGTGGCTATTGAAATAATTCATAAGTTCATAGGTAGGTACTAGGCTATCTGCCCGAAGGCATTTATCTTTGAAACAAGATTCCAATCTACATTAGGCAGAGCTCCACGCTAGCACTCTTCAAGAGAAACCTTGACAAGTGGATGGGAAACAGAAAGTTTACCCCTGGGAGCACTTCAGTGGCTCTGCTGGACAGAGGCACAGGAAACTAATCTAAGGGGGCAGCGAAAGCCAACACATTCTGGCTAGGCTTATAAACATGGGAAGTCTCTGTGACAGGAATCTATCCCTCCAGCACGTCCTATTTATTGTTGTGGTAAGGTTTAGATCCCTAGAGTGTGTGACTCGAGGGGATAAGGTTTTCTTTAGGTGGATCATGTCCATCAATTCTGGGTTGGACATGGCCTTATATGTCAGGCAGAGATCACCTCTGAGCAGGCAGAATGCAACTGAGTACAGCTGGAGTTTCTTCAGTAGAGCTGCATAGGGCATCTGCTTGAGGCCAGTGATCCTTTTGGTGAGGTACTTCTGTGGTCTTTCCAGCTGTTGCAGGTGTCTTGTAAGGTACATCCCAAATGGGGCATTGTACTCTTTGATGGGTCTGATGAGTGATGAGTAGAGGGGCACAATGACCTCTTTTGATCTGGATGCAAACCCTTTTGTGATTAGGTGGGCCACATAGAAGGATTTTCTAACCACTTTGACAATGTGATTATCAAAGGAGAGATTACTATCTACTTGGGTCCCCAGATCCCTTATTACGTTTTCTGTATGTAGGGGACTACCGCCTATGTGGTAGTTTGTGGGTACTTTGTTATTTTCAAAGGGAATAACTATGCACTTTTTGGCATTTAGCTTGAGGCCATGATTTTGACACCAGGTATCCATCTCAGTGAGACCCTTTTGGAGGATGTCTGTGTCAGCCGGTGAGTCAGTTATAGCCCCTAGTTTGCAGTCATCTGCGAACTAGGTCAGCCATAGTCCTCATGTGCTTGTCTGTACCTCTGAGAAGTATATGCTGAACAGGAGGGGTCCTAGGACTGAGCCCTGGGGAATGCCACTTGTAACCGTTTTAGAGTCAGATTTAGCTCCCACAACTCTCACCATGTGGGTTCTATCTGTGAGCCAATTGTCAACCCATCTTGTGACATAGGGGTTTATGTTTAGGCTGGTGAGCTTGTCTAAAATACCAGAATGGGGACTGGTGTTGAAGGCCTTTGCAAGGTGTAGGTAGGCTGTATATACCACCTTTCCCTCGTCTATAGCCTTGGTAACTGTCTCAAAGAAGTTCACCAGGTTTAGGAGTCATGATCTGCCCTTAACAAAGCCGAACTGGGTAAGGTCCAGTGTTTGAAGGTTCTTTATGTCTCTGTTAATGAGTTCCATGATGATGTGCTCCATAGCCTTGCAGACCAAGCTAGTCAGGCTTGTAGGGCGATAGTTCCCGGGGTCAGTTGTGGCTCCACCTTTGTGGAGCGGAATAACTGTTGCTGTGCACCACTCTATGGGTATGTAGCCTGTGGAGAGGCTGAGTTTGAACAGTGTGTTTAGGTGTGGGGTTAATTTGTCTTTGAGCTCATGTAGGATGCAGCTTGGGACACCGTCTGGTCCCATTGATGCTGTGTTTTTGGCTTTTGAGAGGGCTATTTTAACCTGAGTGTCTGTGATTTCAGGGGCTCTACATTCTTCTGGTATGGTTATGGGCCCTTTTGGGGGTATGAGGGGGTGAAGTTTGCACTGAACTGTCTGCCAGGATGTTGGCAATATCTGTTGGTTCAGTGTATTTTGTGCCATTCTGCACTAACTCTGAGCAGATCTTAGCATTGCCACTTAGATTCTTGACATAGCTAAAGAATGCCTTGTGGTTATCTTTGGAGTCCTTGGCAAGTTTTCTTTCAAAGCTTGCCTTGGACGATTTTATGAGGGATCGTAGTTTCTTGCTGATACTGATCAGGAATGTCTTCCCTTCTTGGGATTTTACTCTTTTCTGTACTAGTTTCCTACTTCTGTTGTATAGCTTGTTTATGGCAGGGGTCCACCAGACTGGTTTCCTTTTCTTGGAGGAGTGAGTCTTGGTTTTGCTTGGGATAGCACGATCCATGCATTCTTGTACGTGCCCATAGAATGCATTAGTAAAGGATTTTGCAGCTTGGACAGCATTATCTTTCAGCATGGGGGCTTTGAAACTCTCCACCTCTGTCTTAAGTAATGTGAAGTTTGCTTTTGAAAAGTTTTTCACAGTGGTTTCCTTGTCCAGGGGTGGGAGCAGAATGTGGATATCCAAAGTGATTTGTTTATGGTCAGATCTAGCCAGTGAGGGGTTGACCTCTGGTGTGGAACACTGGTTGCCCAAGTTGGTGATGACCAGGTCCAATGTGTTGTCACCTCTGGTGGGAGTGCTGACCAGTTGTTCCAGGGCATTTGAGTTTATAAATTCTAGGAAATGTTGGGCAAGGGAGTTAGTATTTGAATAGTTCTCCCAGTTAATGTTTGGGTAGTTGAAATCACCCAATATTAGGGTGTTTGGTAGGACCTTTATTTTACCCAGTGTTTCCAGAAATGTGGAATGGGAGTCCTGGGACATGGTGGGTGATCTGTAGCAAGCCACAATTTTAATTGCAGTTTTGCCCATTGTTAGTTGCACGTGGATAATTTCTGAAGCATCGTGCTGTGCCACTAGCCTGGAAGTGTGGATATCCTTGATGTATATGGATACCTCCCCCGCCTTTTGTATTTTGGTCCGGGTTCTGTGGCTGAAATGTATGGTATGAGTTGTAGCCTGGTAGTGCTGGGGTGCTCTCTGTAGCCTTAAACCAGGTTTCTGTTACTACACATATATCGATTTTTCTCCATACTGAGGAGTGCCTCGAGTGCATGCATTTTGAGGTTTAGACTTCTGGCATTGAGTAGTATTACCCTCAGATTTTTGTTACTTGTACTATTTATGGTGGTGGGTTTGTCTTTCTCATATTGTTTTATTCATATAATGCCTCATCCTCTGCACCACTGCCATACGCTTTTACCCACAAGTTTCTCATGCAAAATAACTAACAAACCTCTCATTCTCACATCTCCTGTGCAAAATAACTAGCAAACCTCTCATTCCCATATCTCACATGCAAAATAACTAAAAAATCTCTCATTCTCAAGTCTCCCATGCAAAATAACTAGCAAACCTCTCATTCCCACATCTGCATGCAAAATAACTAGCAAACCCCTCATTCCCACATCTGCCATGCAAAATAACTAGCAAACGTCTCATTCTCACATCTCCCATGCAAAATAACAAACAAACCTCTCATAGGTTCATAGGTTCATACTAGGCTATCTGCCCTGGGGCAATTATAAGCCTAGCCCGATTCTGTATGGCTTACGCCACCCCTTGATTTGAGTATACTGTGCCCTTTTTAAGGTTTAGTTTACTGTGCCTCTGTCTAATAGTGACATGGGAGTAATCCCTGGGACAAACCTACGATCCCCCATCCACTTATTGAGATTCTTCTTGAAGAGATTCAGTGAGGTGCTCTGCCTCACATGAACTGGAATTCTATTCCAGAGCGAAGGGAGCCTCTGGGTTATGAACCTGTCCCTCCAGCAAGTTCTATTTATTTCTGTGCTGAGGTTCAAGTCCCTTGAGCGTGTGGCTCTAAGTGATCATTCATTACAAATAAAAATACTCTATCACCATCCAAAGCAACATTTCTCATTTCAGCCACAACTTATTACTCTTAGTCATGTGTGACTAATTTATAATAATCTATAAAGAAATCTGTACTAAATTGCATACAAACTTTAAACTCTTCTAATCATTGGTGACACACAGCATTCATTGTTAGTAATTCTATATGCACCAAAATTAAGTTAGAACAACTTAACTCATTTCCTTCAACTCACAACCCAGATATCATGGACATAACTGAATTCTGGATTAAAGCTGACATCCCAGAACTCCAGTACTTCCAGTAGGTTTGATGGATAATACTTGGAAACACAAATTAAAAAAAAAGAGTTTACAAAATGAATGCAATAGTAAAAACATATTATCAAACATTTGTGGACTTTGATAAATGATACTGCAAAAAATGTACCCCACAAAATCAAAATGTACCCCACAAAATCATTTATTTTTGACTTCTGAAAAAGGGAAATGTAATGTGGGTGCTAGCTCTTTAAATTATCGATGCCACCAGTATTTTGGTCATTTAGGATGGTTTCTTGTGTACTAAACTGTTTCAAAATTGTGTGTAACAGAGTGGTGATTTAGAGTGATTCAGAAAATCATGTAAACTTGTGAAATGGGGAACTCAAGAGTGAAAATACGCACATACATACACACATTTGTAAATAACAAATATTTCAAGTATGGCAACAATGCCTTTCTAGCCTGCCAATACATCAAAACAGTTATTCCCATAAATGTCCAGGTTGTTCTTAAAAATATCCAAACTAGTAAATTTGGTAGTCTAGTCCATGCATCAGCTACTCCTTCAGAGAACTAATTAATACACTTCTCATTCCTATAGAATCTTCTACATAGATTGTCTGATGGTTCTCTACTACTTTTTGATCACCTCAAACATTCCCAGAAGTAGTTGTCTTTAAATGCCCTAAATTACCTGAATAAGATATCTTCTTAAATAGCGATATGAAACAGTGGACAATTTGAAATATTTTAATCTTTCAAAATAACTTAAATTTTCATATCCATGGATGCCCTTTGTATATTTCTACTGTACTCTTTCCAGTTACTCATGCTCGTTTTATTATAAGGCTTCCATATTGTTATTCCTTACTCAAATTTGGGTCTAATGTAACTAAAAAACAATGACATCATCATTTCTGATTTCATAGACTGTATATATTTTTATACAACCTATAGTTCTGTAATTATGATTAATTGGTTGATATGATTATAAAAACTCATAGCTGGATCTAGTCATATAACCAGGTTCTTAAACAATCTAGAGTTTCAATCACCGTATGCTGTATTAAATATTCACCTTTAAATGTAGGGGTCCTAAATTTCATATTCTTTGTTTTTGCTGTATTTATCAGCATATTTTCCTGTACCCAAATGGTCAATTTATTCAAGTTCTTTTGCACGCATGCCCTATCTGTAATACATGTAATCAGTTTACCTATTTTCAAGGCATCTGCATACAGACTGTAGAACATCTCAGATGAAAAATATATCTGAAAGGTACAATCTAAAGAAGTATGAGCCCAGGACAGTACCCTGTGGGACACCATGACTATAACTTTGAATTTCACCTGTCCAGTTGCTGTATAATACTTACCATGTCCTATTTGCAAGCCATGCAGCTGTCCATCTTATCAAGAATACATCAATATCTAGTTGTTTTAATTTATTGATCAATGTTTTCTCTATGACTCAATCAAATGTTGAACTCAAATTGTGCTGCGATGTAATATATACAGATTTGCCATTCATAGCTGTATTTATATTGTTATAGAACATCATGTTACAGGTGGTAATAGATCTATTTTTAACATATGCATGTTGATATATACTTCCAAGCCCCAACCTTTCCATTTCTGACAAATGTATCCAATAACGTTCTCTATTATATTTATAACTTAATGTATGGATCTTTATGATGCTGGGGTTGTCCTACTTTCCTTTCCCTTAAAGACAGGTTTGATAAGTGCACGTCTCCAATCTTCAGGAATGTTCCCATGTTTATATGACCTAGTGAATAGCAGATATAATAGCAGTGTAGGTTCAGGCCGAAGTGCTCTCAGGTCATTATTACATCCCTGGGATTCCACCTGTGTCCCTGCTGTGGACAGTGGCATAGGGTACTCATTTGTTGGAATATGTGCTAAATTCTTAGCTAGGCTTGTAAGGGCCTCAGAGCCAATAGACTAGTAACTTCCTATGAGCCATCTTCTCCCTTTGCTTTGTTTGGCTCCAGTTTACATAGTTTTTTTTCAATATAATCTCATTTGATTTCAATATCTGAGTTTACCTGGATGTTACTAGGATAATTTATAACCCCTTTGTGCACCCAAACTGTTCTGCTTAAGATTTTGTAAATATATCTATTGTATCAAAGGATAAATTTTAGAATCTACACACAGTTTATCAATTTATATGTCTTTACTCCTACCATATCTTATGTATCTATAAAAAGTTTTCATATTATGCTCAATATATTTATTTTAATTTTCATCAAATTTTTCTTGATCTTGTCTTACACTATGTTTAATTTGTCTATCAAGCTTGTTTATTTCATTTTTGAAAATCATAGTTTGACGTTGGTGATCAAGAAGAGAAGGAGAGTGAGGGCAGTGCCAAGGATCGAATGGTGGAATTTGAAAAAGGATGACTGTAAGGTGGAGTTCAGGGAAGAGTTAAGACAGGCACTGGGTAGCAGTGAAGAGCTACCAAATAGCTGGGCAGCCACAGCAGAGGTGGTAAGAAAGACATCTAGAAACATGCTTGGTGTGACTTCTGGACAGAGGACAAGGAGAACTGGTGTTGGAATTATGAAGTATAGGAGAGTATACAGAGGAAGAGACTGGTGAAGAAGAAGTTGGATTATCAAAGAGATGAAGAAAGTAGACAAGAGTACAAGGAGATGAGGTTTATGGTGAAGAGAGAGAGGTGGCGAAGGCTAATGATAAGGTGTATGGCAAGCTGTATGAAAGGTTGGACACTAAGAAGGGAGAAAAGGACCTGTACCGACTGGCTAGACAGATGGATAGAGCTGGGAAAGATGTGCATCAGGTTAAGGTGATAAAGGATAATGAGGGAAAAGTGTTCATAAGTGAGGAGATTGTGTTGAGCAGATGGAAAGAGTACTTTGAGGGACTGATGAATGAAGAGAATGACGGAGAGAGAGAGAAAGTTGGATGATGTTGGGATAGTGAATCAGGAAATGCAACTGATTAGCAAGGAGGAAGTAAAGACAGGTATGAAGAGGATAAAGAATGGAAAGGCTGTTGGTCCAGATGACATACCTGTGGAAGCAGGTGTTTAGGAGAGATGGCCATGGAGTTTTTAACCAGATTGTTTGGTGAAATCTTGGAAAGTGAGAGAATGCCTGAGGAGTGGAGAAGTGGTGCATTGGTACCCATTTTTATGAATAAGCGTGATTTTCAGAGCTGTACTAACTACAGAGGGATAAAATTGATCAACCACATCACTAGGTTAAGAAGGAAGGTGATGATTAGTGATCAGCAGTACGGTTTCATGCCAGGAAAGAGCACTACAGATGTAATGTTTGTTCTGAGGGTATTGATGGAGAAATATAGAGAAGGTCAGGAGGAGTTGCATTGTGTCTTTGTGGACTTGGAGAAAGCATATGACAGGGTGCCTAGAGAGGAGTTGTGGTATTGTATGAGGAAGTTGGGAGTGGCAGAGAAGTAGGTAAGAATGATACAGGATATGTATGAGGGCAGTGTGACAGTGGTAAGGTCTGTGGTAGGATTGATTGATGCATTTAAGGTGGAGGTGGGATTACATCAAGGATCAGCTCTGAACCCTTTCTTATTTGCAAATGTGAATGGCAGGTTGACAGATGAGATCAGACAGAAGTCCTCCTGGACTATGATGTTTGCAGATTACATTATGATCTGTTGTGAGAGTAGGGAACAGGCTGAGGAGACCCTGGAGAGGTTGAGATATTCTCAAGAGAGGAGAGGAATGAAGGTCAGCAGGACTAAGACAGAATATATGTGTGTGAGTGAGACGGAGGACAGAGGAATGGTGAGAATGCAGGGAGTAGAGGTGGTGAAGGTGGATGAGTTTAAATACTTGAGATCAACAGTTCAGAGTAATGTTGAGTGTGGAATAAAGGTGAAGAAGAGAGTGCAGGCAGGGTGGAGTGGGTGGAAAAGCGTGTCAGGAGTGATTTGTGGCAGACAGGTACCAGTAAGAGTGAAAGAAAAGGTCTTCAAGATGGTAGTGGCAACATATGGGTTGGAGATGGTGACATTGATGAAAAATCAGGAGTCAGAGCTGGAGGTAGCAGAGTTAAAGATGTTAAGATTTGGATTGGGTGTAACAAGGATGGACAGGATTAGAAATGAGTATATTAGAGTGTCAGCTCAGGTTGGACGGTTTGGAGACAAAGCAAGAGAGGTGCGATTATGACCCTATGAACCTATTATGTTGGTTTGGACATGTGCTGAGGAGTGATGCTGGGTATATTGGGAGAAGGATGCTAAGGTTGGAGCTGCCAGACAAGAGGAAAAGAGGAAGGCATAAGATAAAGTTTATGGA
Source organism: Protopterus annectens (assembly GCF_019279795.1). Taxonomy (NCBI): domain Eukaryota; kingdom Metazoa; phylum Chordata; order Ceratodontiformes; family Protopteridae; genus Protopterus; species Protopterus annectens. The sequence goes on from NC_056751.1 coordinate 247,156,220, forward strand.
TGTGACGAGAGAGGACATATAGGTGGTTGGCATGACAGAGCAAGATGCAGAGGACAGGAAGAAATGTAAACAGATGATCCACTGTGGTGACCTCTAATGGAAGCAGCTGAAAGAAAAATAAGAAGGAAGTCATAGTTTGACCTTTTATCCATTTTTATAATTTTTTTATCTCTCACCTTAATCATGTATCTTGTTCTTATAGAAATATATCCTCTTGATGTTGAGTGCCTAGATCCTGATGTTAAACATTTTTTTTTGCATTCAAATAATTTCTCTTTCAAAACTTGTTACATTTCTTCTGCAATTTTTAACCGAATACATTGCTTCAGTTAGTTTTATGTGGTGACTGTACTTTTATATAATTTTTTATAAATGTTCTGTGCATTGGTTTAGATTTCAGTTTGGGGTAGGTATATATATATATATATATATATATATGTAGCACTGATTTAACCTGAATAACCCCATGATCACCGCACATTAACAATGGTAAAACTTGCCATGAAGTAACACTAATTTCTTGGGAACACAGGGGTGTGACTAAGAAGACAAGCAGCCAGCAGCAGAGCAATTTTACTCTGCTTCATTCATTCATTCCTGACGTGATTAATTAGTCATTTCCATGAAAAAAATCTTTTAAAAGTGCTGAATTATTGATCTGGAAGTGTTGTGGATTATTTTGGTGAAAAAATAATAAATATTTCATATATTCTCTTGTCAAAAATTCAAGAGAAAAACTTTACTGAAAGAAGATGAACCAAGGCTGCCATACAAGAAAACTCAATGAAGAAGGAACTGCAGTCACTCTTGAATGTTAGAGAGAATAATGTTTGAATAATTTGAATAATTATCTTTAAAATTGATAAAGTAGATTCCAGAGTTAACAGAATGAAAGAAGTGTACACAAAACTAATTGAATTAATCAAGGATGTCATTAAACAACAGAAAGCCCAGATGGCAGCCATAGAAGAGTCTGTACTCATCCTCAACAGTTAACATTGCAGTCATAGTTTACAAGCTACTGGGTCTGCTTTCATCTCCCTCTCAGAGATAGTAGATTTGACTTACTGGTAACACACACAACCTCTATATGTTATGATACATGACTGCATAAACTACTTATGTCAACAGGTTGCCTTGCTGTAGTCTTATTAAATATAAATGGTGGTAAATAGCACAGATCTAACAGAATGCTATCACAGAATTTTGTCTCGGGGAGAACCTTAGGTTATGAAATAATTGGCTGTAATAATGAATGTTAGGCATTCTAATAAGTGTTAAGATATGCAAAATGACGTATAGCTATAGATACACACCCTTTTAAATTGTTTTGTTACCTGCATGCTGTTGCTTTATACTGTTGTATATTTAAAACAATAGTGTCATTTTTATTATAAATACTGTCTCAAGAGCCTTAAAGTTTGCTTTTCTAAAACAAAGTTTCCTTATTCATAAATCACTTGCAGTTTCAAGAATGATTCTAATATATCCTTAATTAGAAAAAATTCATACAAAGAATGCCAAGTATACCCAGCTGTTATCATAAATGAATAGATAATGAAATATTTTCCATTTTAACGGTTCCTTTAGTATATGAATCCTATTGTTCAGTGTTTAGTTTGTTTTACCGGTATACAACATCATCTTTGATTGTATTAAACTTTTATTCAGCTAATGTTAATACATATACCAGACAGAGTAGCAATACTGAGTTTGACAGTGACATAGTAAGGATAGAAAGTGGCCTGTATGAAAATTTCATCAAGCCTGTAATATTTTATTCCATGTTGAAGGTTTTCAATGTTTCAAATCCTTGTGTTTTCACATTAACTTTGTCTTTGTCCAGAACAAGTACTAATTATGTTATCTTCAGAGGCGACCGGTATTTTGCTGTGGGATTGCTTGTGGTTGTTAGACGGGAGCCAGGGGAGATGTGAGGAGGTGAGTCACTTTTTTTTTGACTCTGTTGTTGGTCATGGGTTCGTTGTTGTATTGGTTGGGTGGTGGCAGTTCATGGGGTTTTGGCAGGAGTGAGCTACATGTCTACTTTGTCTGGGTTCGTTCTGCTGGCTAGGGTGACCTTTGATTCGGTGCTAGCTCATCGGTGGTGTTGGGTTCATCTAAGAGGAATCGTGGTGCTTGGCTACTTGGTGGCTTTTGCTGCAGTGCGTACTATTACAGGCATTTAGTAATTGGTGTTTAGTTAATGTCTTCATGTAAAGCGCTCTCTCACGTCTTATTCGGTAGTGGTGTAGTGGTGAATGGGGGAGTTTTGCTGTTGCTTTGTTTTTTTAGGAGAGTGTGTGCCGGTTTTGCGGGTTGAGATTTTCCTTGCGAGGAACAGTTGTCAGTTGCACATGCGCGCGTGGCAATAATGGCCGTAGGGGAGGATTAAGTAGGGCTGGGTGAATCTTGTTTTTGCTCTGCCCCTCCAGCAAAAAAAAAAAAGCACATATTGATTGATTCCCCACTGAGGTCGTTTTGTTTATCTCTACAATCATGGAGCAGACTGCTCTCCCAGAGTCAGTCGATGGAGGTTGCAGTCCCCTTTTCCACACTCCCATGTTGCGGGGAGATGCTTCACCTTTATAGTACATGGTGGCAAGCTCTGGTATGACTACTGATGTGAATGAAGCCTGGGCTTTGTGCTGAATTAGTTTTGTATATTTGTCCTCAGGGAATGTGGTGATGTTGTGCTGTGTTCGCGGGCTTGAGGCAGCCATTCATTGCTATGGTTACAGAGAGCATTCCCCAATTCTTTACTTAAGGAAAGCTACAGTGTTAATTGTGATACTCACATTTTATGGTGAACTTAGCTTTATCCAAGAGCTTTTCTGGTTTAGTGTTAGAACTGTTTTTTTTTTTTTTTTTTTTTTTTGCTGAAGATGAAAGGTGACAAATCCGTTAAACATGTCATCATTTTCTTTTAAAGCCTTTCTCTGCAGATCTTTGTAGTGCAGTGCCAGGACTGGGAACTGAGGAGTGCAATTTATAATGGCTGAAATTGGACAGACCAGAATTTCTAGTGCAGTTGTTTCTCAGTGAACAGTAGGGAAACCATGGCATTTGACTGAGTAAGGGGGGACACTGGTTTCCCCAGGGATTAGTTGTAGCTGCTTGGTCTATTGGTTATTGCTTTTCATTATATTGGTGTTTTGCAAGATGGTGGTTGGGACTTTGTGACGCAGTTTTAGTTTAGAGTGGCTGCATCCTTTTCTGGGTTGTCATTTCATTTGTGGCACGGTTGAGGTGGATTATTTGGGCTTGGACTTGTGCTGTCGGCAGGGTGCATGATGCACGTGGATAGCAGACTGGTGTCATACACATTGTGAGTCTGGTCTTTAAAGAGGTGTCTTCTGATGGGTGTAGCCGTGGATTATAATGGCAGGGCGTGGAGGGTTCTGGAGGTTCGCTTTGGTGATGGAGAGGTCAGCGCAGTCTTGAATTGGCCTGCCAATTCCCTTCCTTTGATACTTGCTAAAAAAGGGAGGGGGGGCAGTTGTTCTACCTCGGAGGTCTGGGTTGGCGAGGCCTCTTCACCATGTGCTGGAGCTGTTACATATTCAGGAGGTGGAGCTGTCCGTACTTTGTGTCCTTCAAAAAAAAAAACCCTGGCATACCTTTCAACTGTACAGAGTTTCACAGAGTGTCCAGATTTTGGCCTCATATTGTGGGTTTGTTCCTCATAAATTTTGTAGTTTTCTGGAAAATTACTTTGGATTAAATCACTAAATGATGACTATTTTGGATCTTTGTTTCCCCATTAGTTTAGGCTTTGTCAGGTCTTTTAACTATCCTATGACCGTTCTAGCTGAAGTTGATAGTAAGCCACATTTTGCCCATTTATTCCAGATTATGAGTGCGGGCTGGTTTTCCTCATTTTGGAGAGGGAGGGGTTGAGAGCTATGATTTTAAATATTGCTCTCCTTTAAATTTGTAGAGTGGCTAGAGTAACAGGATTTGTTTTACCGTACATTGTCCAGAAACCCCATTTTCTTCAGACTTTGACAGGATGAGAGATTGTGCATTAATACAGTGTACAGATTTTCGTAGAATGTCCAGACTTGAAACCATATATCAGCATGCATATGTTGAAAGCAGATCTAGTACCACTTGTAACATCAGCATGATTTGTACTGACTGCTTGGAAACACAGCAAAGTATTTCTAGCTACAGCCATTTTACATGTGAGGTGAGGGTGTGTGCTTGTACAATTAAATACCAAAGCAGGCGTCTCGTGCAGTTACCCTTTGGGAACCTTGTTTAGTAAGCCTGGGGAATCTTTGCTTTATTAATTTTAAATGGCATAGAATAGTTTATGGTTACCCTTATCTCGTCAGGTAAGCACTAGGGTGAATTATAATATGTTATGCTTGGGGGGCAGCTATATTTGGAACTACTTGGCAAATCAGTTGGGTTATTTAGAAGGGTATTGACCATATTTCAGTGGTACAGATTTCACAGAAGGCCAGATTTGTCCCATATTTGGACAGTTTTGTATACATTGTGTTTCTGGTAGATTAATGGTAACCATAGTGGACTGAATTTTGGGAACTGACAAACATGTGAGTTCAAGACATCATACCCTGCTGGAAGGCAGGTTAAGGCAAAAACTTGTCATGCTATTGACTTGAGTTTGTAAAAGCAATATAATTGGGACCTGGGTATGGGTAGATTCAGCTATGAGTTTTTCTACTCGTATTAACCAATTGGGTAATGATAGTTATAGAACTACAGGCGTTAGGGAAGATGCATAAGGTTAGGTAATCAAATAAGGACATCATTATTAGCTACATTAGACCTAGACTTGAGTTTGGAATAGCAATAAGGAAACCCTGTAACAAAACAAGCATAATTAGATGGGGTAGTTACATTTCTTGGGTATTTGCTAGGGTCATTGGAAGCATAGCTTCAGTTATGGCTGCTTTATCATAGATGTGAGTGGCGGTGGTGTATTCCTTCCCATGCTGGTGGGATAGGCTGTCCTTGAATATGTCTGGGAATGGTGGTTATGTATTTTGGATGATTTACATGTCTTTTCTTTCTTGCAGATGGGGTCTTGGAATGCTGCGGCTGTAATTTGGAATAAGTGGGTATAAGATGGAGCCTTTTCTTTACATTTTAGAGGGTTTACTCTTTTCCTTTTCTTTGTAGATGATGGTGTGCCAAGTACCAGTGGTGGCGATACACAGTGAATTCACAGGTGATGGAAGCAATGGCATGCAAGGAGATTACACATGGGGGGCAACAGTTACTGATGGAAATGGTGGTGTGCCGAATACCAGCTGTGTTGATACACAGGGAATTCACAGGTGATGGAAGCAGTGGTGAGCGAGGAGGTTACACATGGGGAGTGCAAGGTGGCAACAGTTACTGACTGAAGTGGATTTCAAAGTTGAGTTTTGGTAGAGGATTTGCACTGCTAGCCAGGGAAGGATAGGCATTTAAGTTGGTGATCTCAGGGTTAATTACCATCCAGTATGTTAGATCAGTGTTTGAAAGTTGCCCCTGCATTTGGGTGTTTGCAATCAATAGTAAAAGGGAGCAACAGAAATTGGCCATAGGTAAGAGTTGGGGTTTCTGTAGTGGGCTGGACGAGGTTACAGGTAATGCATTTTAGCTGGTGCTCATTAAGGCATGTTAAGGTGGATGGGGTTCAGGTAGATGGTGTGGGTCACAATACTCTTAGTATCATAGGAAGTTATTAGGCTACTGGCTCGGGGATGATTACAAGCTAGACATGTTTGGCTCATTTCTGGGAATATGAGTTGTAGAACAAAAGAAAAAAGGGGGATGGTTCCATACTTTGCTGCAAAGAGGGGGCTGGTTCCTTACTTTGGTGCAGAGTTTCGGGTTGCAGGGGTCCTTATCAGTGCCTCCATGTTAAGTAATTATTGGTATGTGTGCACATAGAATTTGTTTTCTTTTCTTTGTAGATTGCAGAAGGCATCATGTGGTGGCTTGAAAAAGGGATCTGAAAGTTGACGTTTTTGATAGGATGGATGTTCTTGCCATCAGCATGGGGCAGAATGTGGAGCTGAGTAATCACCTTATTAATGCATATTAGAGCTCTGTGTTTAATTTAGGGGAAGAGACCCTTCGAGGGGAAAGGCTAAGGACAGGTAGTGGTTAAGGATGGTTAGTAGTAGTTTGAGTGTTCTGGTTTGGATGGTTGCTAGGAGGTCTGAGGGCACGTAGAGTACTTAATTGGTGAGCCTAGGTGAGTTTTCAGGACCTAGGTCAAGGGGTGATGGTTTTCTGCCATTTAGGGTTAGGGCATTAAAGTTTTGGAGTTAGAATATTCCCTACAGCAATTGGGTTATTGCACAACCAGAACTGAGTAATTTGGTGGGTGAAGGCGATATGCTACAGTTGACAGGGTTGTGGCAATAGGTTGTCATTCCGTTCAGGTTGAGCCATGATTAGTGGTTGGAAGGAAGCAGTCTTAAAAGAAGGTATTCTTTTGGAGTGGATGCCCTGGTGGTACAGTGGAGTTATGGGTAATCCTACTTTATTTAGTTTTATTAGGGTGTGTTTCGGGGATGGTATGCAGGATTCTAAGGGCTTTACAGATGATGGGTACACCGAATGATGTTTGGCATAGCCCGTCCCATTATGGGAGGTAGTGGTTGAACAATTTTGGGTAGAAAGGAGGGGGAACAGCCTAGTCAGGCTGATTGGCGGAGAAGAGGGACAGGCTTGCCCTCTTCTGTTCCCCCTCAAGTGTGTGGAGGTTTATTCCAAGGATTTGTGGAAAGGAAATGAGCAGCTGGAGGAAGTTTGTTGAATAGGTAAGCAAACGGAGGTAAGGATGCTGCTTATTTGATTGGTAATTTGGTAATTTGATGAATGGTTTATGAAGTGAGATGGAACGCTGCTTCATAAGTTAAGTAAGCGAGCAAAGGTATGGATGCTGCTAACTGGACAGGATGAGCAGGTACTCTGTCCTGATTAACATTACAAGGATATTTATGCTGTGTTTAGAATCAACTATACTATGTCCAGTTGTAAATAAAATTGGTAATCAAAGTTATGGAAGTTTAATAAAGGTCGTCAAATGTCATTCGGTTTGGTAACAAACCAAGTTGTCCTGGGACATCTTCAGAAGGGGTTAGGCTGATATATTAATGGGAGTTAAGTGGGTGGAGGAGGTGAAAAGGTTAAATGGAGGGAGGGGTGATTGGGAGGAAATGAGATAAGGGTAAGGAGGGGCTTAAGGGGTTTAGACAAGTTTAGCTGGGTAAGTAATCACATTTTGGCGTGAACTTGCTACCCTCCCTCCCTTCCTTTTTTGTTGGCGGTTTGGTGGGGATTTTGGTTATGTAAGTTAGGGTAGGCGGAGAAGAGGGACAGGCCTGCCCTCTTCTGTCCCCCCTCCGATGTGTGGAGGTTTATTCCAAGGATTTGAGGAAAGGAAATGAGCAGCTGGAGGAAGTTTGCTGAATAGGTAAGTAAACGGAGGTAAGGATGCTGCTTATTTGGTTGGTAATTGGTAATTTGATGAATGGTTTATGAAGTGATGCTGCTTCATAAGTAAAGTAAGTGAGCAAAAATATGGACGCTGCTTAATGGGCAGGATGAGCAGATACGCTGTCCTGATTAACATTACAGGTTTATAAGTAAAGTAAGTGAGCAAAGGTATGGATGCTGCTTACCGGGCAGGATGAAGCAGGTACGCTGTCCTGATTAATATTACAAGGATGTTTATGCTGTGTTTAGAATCACTGAGCAGGATGAGCAGATACGCTGTCCTGATTAACATTACAAGGAGGTTTATAAGTAAAGTAAGCGAGCAAAGATATGGACGCTGCTTACCGGGCAGGATGAAGCAGGTACACTGTCCTGATTAACATTACAAGGATGTTTATGCTGTGTTTAGAATCAACTAAATCCAGTTGTAAATAAATTGGTAATCAAAGTTATGGAAATTTAATAAAGGTCGTCAAATGTCATTTGGTGTGATGTATTAATTGAAGGGGACCAGGACAAAAATCTTTATATCTAGAAAATCCATTTCTTTCTCTGAAATCTTATGAGTAAATGACAGAAATGGCACAGTATTGTTCAAATAAGATATAAACTCAAGCAGATGTACATTTGTTCCCTTCCAAACCAAAAAAGGTCATCTACAAAACTTCTGTAAAATATGATACTCGGTAAAAACCCAGAATCAAAAACATATTTCTCTTCCGATGCAGCTATAACAATGTTGGCATAGCTGGTGCCCATAGCTACGCCAACCTTCTGCAAAAACAAATGTTTATTAATCATAAAAATATTGTTTTCTAGGACAATCTCTAGAAAGAAATATATGAGATCAATAGTTATCACATAATTCCTTTAACATGGTAATACCATCAACATGCGGAATGCATGTAAAAAGTGATACAACATCCAAGCTGACTAAGAAATACCTCCCATCAAAATTCAAAGCATTCGTAACCTCATAGAGGTCGCCCAAGAACTGCTGAGTGTCCCTCAATACTTGTAGCTGTAGATTGAGGACAGGTCTTAATTTTTTCTATATAAAAATAGAGAGTGGCTCCATAGTCCGGCCTCTGCCAGACACTATGGGTCTGAAAGGAGGCTTCCCTACACACTTTTGTATTTTAGGCAGTCCTTGAAACACCAGAACTACAGGATGTTCCACTACTAAATAGTCAAACAACTAATTAGATATGAGTCCACTATGTAAACAATCACTCAAACTTGAATTAATTCTATCACATAATAAGGTGACAGCATCAAAATTAGCTTCACTATATACTTCAGCATCACTTAACATTTCCATAATACTATTATCATAGAAATCAGTATCCATCACAACGATGGATCCTCCTTTGTCTGCAGACTTCATAGTCAACTCCGTATCCCGTTGTAACTCTAATAGCACTTGCCATTGACTAGAATTTAAATTACCAAATGTCTTTCTCAGCCCTCCATTATTATAAGCAGCCATTAAATCAATTTCACATTTTTTTTATTAAATGTTTCTAATACAGGATTTAATAAAGGTTGAGAAACACTAGTTCTCCTAAACAAGGCATCTTCAGTTGTATAATTCGTATCAGCATACATAACTTTTCTGTTAATCCTGTGGGTTATTTGACTACTACTCTACACAGGAAAGTTGTAGGAAACTACACTGCTACAATGTAACAGTATGCATGCCAGTCACGTTTTTAAAAATGTTGCTAAAGTACAATGAATGCATCTGTCCAGGTTGAATAACAAAGATACGTTGTATGATGAAGATATTGTTTTCAGCAGGATTTATTTGATAAGGGTTATAAGAAGAAAGAGGTAGTTGATGTTGTTCACTTTACACAAGAAAATAGGAGAGGAAGGGGTAGACCTTTTTATACACAAAGACTGACTTCAGTTAATGAGAGTGAAATTAGCCCCTGTGTCTCTTTTTTATACCAGTGATGTAAGTGACATTATAGGAATCATTAAGAATAATTGGTCTATTTTATATTTAGACCAAGACATTCGCTCCATTGTGGGTGTGCACCCTAGGTTCGGTTTTAAAAATAAAAAGTCTCTGAAGAGACAATTATGTTTTAAAAATTCCATATACGATAAGGGAGAAGTAGTGAGCAGACCCTTGATGCATTGCTACTCTAGGTGAAACCTTTGCACATTTATAGATCCATACACATATTTTGTTCATCCTTCTACTAATAGGAGGCTTTATTTTAAGGTTACTGCCAATTGTTGTGTAAAAATTTAGTTTATTTAGCTAAATGTAGAGCATGCAACTGTTTTTATATAGGCAAGACCAACAGGTCTTTGCTGAAAAGAATGAGAGAGCATGTTTATAGTATAAATAAATGTGATGTACACAATGCCCTTGCTAAACATCATGTCGGATGTGGACAGGAGCATATGTTTGGATTTAGGGTGATTGAGATGGTGACTCCTAACATTTGGGGTGGTGATTTTAGGAATTTTACTGAGGAAAGGGAACTATCATGGATTCTCATCATGCAGGCAGATAGGTTTCCTGGCATCAATGAGAGGGCCTCTATTAAGCCAGCTTTGAAAGCAAGAGGCCTCTTTAAATGAATGAGAATGTTTTATTGATTTATTGAAATTTTTTTTTTTATTGGCTGGTTGTTTTATTACATATGATGAATGTATTATATAATGCAGTTGATTTTATCATTTGTTGTCTGAAGAAGCACATTTATTGTGTGAAAGTGCTTACCTATCTTGTTATATTAAACCTGAGTTTTTATGCTAACAGTCGTGTTTTGGTGCTAGTTTATATTTATTTGTATTCTTTGGCTAACTAGCATCATTAATTCTGGTGGGTCTATTGGTTTATTACTATTTATCCTTTTATTTAAATGTTAATGTGTTAAATAACCCAACAAAGAGAAGCAATCTAAATGAGTATTTAACACTGTGTAAATTTCTCATTGTTTTTTTACAAGAAGCTCACTTATTGACCAAAGATTTAAACAGAATACTGTTCATAGGTTCATAAATAGGTACTAGGCTATCTGCCCGAGGGCATTTATAAGCCTAGCCAGAGTGTGTTGGCTTTCGCTGCCCCATTGATTAATTAACTGAACCTCTGTCAAGCAGAGCCGATGAAGTGATCCCAGGGGTGTATTTTCTGTTATCCATCCACTCGTCAAGGTTTCTCTTGAAGAGTGTTAGTGAGGGGCTCTGCCTAATGTAGTTAGGAATTTTGTTCCAAAGCATGGCGAGTCTCTTTGACAGGAATCCATCCCTCCAGTATGTTCTATTTATTGTTGTGGTGAGGTTTAGCTCACTAGAGCGCGTGGCTCGCAGTGACTTGGATTTCTTTAGGTGGCGCATGATGACCTTTATTAAACTTCCAGAGATCACCTCTGAGTAAGCTATATGCCACTGAGTACAGCCGGAGTTTTTTCAGTCGGGCTGCATAGGACATATGTTTGAGGCCAGTAATCCTCTTGGTGAGGTGCTTTTGTGGTCTTTCCAGCTGTTGGAAGTGTCTTGTAGGGTACATCCCAAATGGGGCATGGTACTCTATGATGGGTCTGATGAGTGATGGGTAGAGGGGCACTATAACCTCTTTATTTCTGGATGCAAACCCTTTAGTAATTAGATGGGCCACATAGAAGGATTTCCTAACTACTTTGGCAATATGATTGTCAAAGGAGAGATTACTATCTACCTGGGTCCCCAGAACTCTTATTACCTCTTCTGTATTAAGGGGGCTGCCACCTATGTGGTAATTTGTGGGTGTTTTGTTTTTCCCAAACGGGATGACTATGCATTTTTTGGCATTTAGCTTGAGGCCATGACTTTGACACCAGGTGTCTGTCTCAGTAAGGCCTTTTTGAAGGATGTCCGTGTCAGCCGGAAAGTCAATTATGGCTCTCAATTTGCAGTCATCAGCGAACTTGGTTAGCCATAGTCCTCCTGTGTTTTCCTGTACTTCTGAGAAGTATCTACTGAACAGTAGAGGTCCCACGACCGAGCCTTGTGGGACACCACTTGTGACTGGTTTAGAGTCGGACCTGGAGCCCGCTATCCTTACTGTGTGAGTTCTGTTTGTAAGCCAGCTGGCAACCCATCTTGTGATATAGGGGTTTATGTTCAGGCTGGTGAGTTTTTTCTATAATACCTGAGTGAGGAATGGTGTCGACCACCCTGGCGAGATCAAGGTAGGCTGTGTGAACCACCTGTCCCTCATCTATGGCCTTGGTGACTGTCTCAAAGAAGTCAATCAGGTTTAGTAGGCATGATCTTTCCTCAACAAAGCCAAACTGGGTTGGGTCAAGTGTTTGGAGGTTCCCAATGTCTTTGTTAATGAGTTCCATGATGATGCGCTCCATAGCCTTGCAGACCAGGCTAGTCAGGCTTATGGGGCAATAGTTACCAGGGTCAATTGTGACCCCCCTTTGTGGAGTGGAATAACTGTTGTTGTGCATCATTCTATGGGCACGTAGCCTGTGGAGTGGCTAAGGGTGAACAGCGTGTTTAGGTGGGGGGTTAGTTTGTTCTGTATTTCATGTAAGACGCAGCCTGGGACACCATCTGGCCCCATTGATGCTGTGTTTTTGGCTTTTGAAACGGCATTTTTCACCTGTGTTTCTGTGATTTCTGGGACACTACACTTTTCCGGTATTGTTGTGGGCCCTTTTGAAGGTGAGAGGGAGGTGAAGTTTGCACTGAATCTATCTGCCAGGATGTTGGCAATATCAGTAGGTTCAGTATATTTTGTGCTATTTTGCACTAGCTCAGAGCATATCTGCAAGTTGTCACTTAGATTCTTGACATAGCTAAAGAAGGCTTTGTGGTTATCTTTCAAATCCTTGGCTATTTGTCTTTCAAAGTTAGTTTTGGATGATTTTATGAGGGACCTTAGTTTCTTACTGATACTGATCAGGGATGTCTTTCCTTCTTGTGATTTGCTTTTTTTCTGAACTAGTTTCCTCCTTTTGTTATATAACCTGTTTATGGCAGGGGTCCACCAGACTGGTTTCCTTCTCTTAGGGGAGTGAGTCTTGGTTTTGCTAGGGATGGCACGATCCATGCATCCTTGTAGGTGCTCATAGAATGCAATTGTTAAGGATTCTGCATTTTGGGCAGTGTTATCCTTTAGTGTGGGGGCTGTGAAACTTACCACCTCTGCCTTATGTAAGGTGAAGTTTGCTTTAGAAAAGTTTTTCACTGTGATTTCCTTGGTTGGGGTGGTGGTGGGGTGTGGATATCCAGAGTGATTAGTTTATGGTCTGATCTAACCAGTGATGGGTTGACCTCCAGTGCGGAACACCTGTCACCCATATTGGTGATGACCAGGTCCAATATGTTGTGGCCTCTGGTAGGGGAGTTTACCAGCTGATCCAGGGCATTTGAGTTGATAAATTCCAGGAAGCACTGAGCCTGGGAGTTTGTACTCAAGTAATTTTCCCAGTTAATGATAGGGTAATTGAAATTGCCCAATATTAGGGTGTTCGGTAGAACCTTCATGTTTTCCAGTGTCTCCAGAAAGGTGGAGTGGTGGTCTTGGGTCATGGAGGGTGATCTGTAGCAGGCCACAATTTGCATTGCAGATTTGCCTGATGTTAGTTGCACATGGATGATCTCAGAGGTATTATGCTGCACCACTAACCTGGAGGTGCGGGTATCCTTGATGAATATGGATACACCCCCTCCTTTTTGTTTCGGTTCATGTTTTGTGGCCAAAATGTGTGGTATGAGTTGTAGCCCAGTAGTGCTGGAGTGCTCTGTGGAGCCTTGAACCAGGTTTCAGTTACTGCACAGATGTCAACGTTCTCCATATTTAGGAGTGCTTCGAGCGCATGCATTTTGAGATTTAATCTCCTGTCGTTGGGTAGCATAACCCTCATTTTTTTACTTGTACTGTTTACGGAAGTGGGTTTGAATTTTGAGCCTTGCCTAAAAAAGGCACTATGAGGCAGCAAGAGCCTTGGCCAGAATTCAAAAGCCAAGCAATCTAAATGAGTTAAAAGACTATTTAGTTTTAGTTGGCTCTCAGTTTGGTGTCAAAAGAAGAGGTATCCTTATTCTATGGAAAAATGTTATGCTTACCCGAAATTGTGGATTCCTATTCTGATAAGAATAGTATTCTAGGACTAGTGGTTATAGAAATTGCTAACAGATATTATACCTTTATAAATACATATTGGATATCAGGTATAGGTAAGAAGAGAGTCAAGATATACTTAGATATTATCACATTACATTCTAGGGGTGATAAGTTGATTGCTGGTGACTTCAATTGCATTTTATCACATAAAGATAGTGCAAATGTTAAATTAACCAAAATATCTTCATTAGCAAAACATTTAAATCATTATATCAATACATTGAATATGAGAGATCGATCTGATCTAAAATTACCCTAATCTTTGAAATATACTCACTATTCTTATAGATTTGAGACCCAGACAAAGTTTTGTTATCCAATATACTATATTCAAAGATAGAAGACGTGCTAATTGTTTTATGTCCCTTATCTGACCACAGCATTATCACATTTAATTTAACTTTAAAACCAAATAATTTAATTTTTTGCTAAAGAATCCCAGCATATATAATTAAAATAAAAATCTTACAAGAATGTTTTTAAAGGAGATTAATCAGTTTATAGATTTCAAATAATGGTGAGGTTACAAAGATGATACTATGGGATACATTAAAGATCGTTTTATATGAGGAAGTTAAACATTGGTGCATATCCCAGTGGAAAGAATGGGACAAAGAGCTAAATGTTCTTCAAGCTGAAATTGACAAACTAAAATTAAATCTTAAATCTAATGATAAAACCACAGGTGCACAGTTAAAAAATCTAAACAAAGAAATATCTAGACATTATTCAGCATAAGATTTCCATTAATTTAGAAAACAATCAAACTACAGTCATATTCAGTAAATCCCAAAAGCCTACATAAAATATCAGTCAGATTGAAGAACATTAATAAAATAAATCACATCAAAGAAATTGTCTTTAAAGAAATAAATAAAGCTATTAAAGCAACACATGTGAAAGATGTATTAAAATGTTTTAGTAAGTACAATGAAGAAATTAATAAAACAAAGCCAAACCCGAGCAACTGCAACATCTTAGACAGATTTTCAAAAGAAAATATACAAAATAAATTATTGAAAGAGCAGATATGTAAGATAGACAAGCCATCCTTCTCATTAAGAGAATTAAAAGAACAAATTAAAAATCTAAAGGCCAATAAAGCACCAGGTTTGGAAAACATAATTCCAGAACTTACAAACTTTGGCCTGATAACATTCTAAAAACTTTATTAAACACTTTTGAAGACTTCTAGAGAACCAATAATATTCCCCCTTCATGGAAATACTCTCTTATCACTCCTATTTTAAAATCAAATAAAGACCCTACTTTATGTTCATCCTATCAATCTGTTTCTCTTTTGAATATAGACTATAAGATCGTCATGTCTATCTTGGCCAAAAAAATTAAATCCAATACTTATAGGGTTAATAAATAAAGATCAGACAGGATTTATACTCAATAGGAAATTTCAAGATAACATAATATGTCTTTTATCCTTGATTGATATAGCTAACAAAAACAAGAACAAACTATCTATAATAAGTTTGGATATGGATAAAGCTTTTGATTCAGTTAATTGGTAATTTCTGTTCATGGTACTAAATGAATAAAACTTTTCCTCTGATTTTATAGAACAAATTAAAAAGCTTTATGCCAATTCTGTATCTTTTAAGATAGGCTCATTGATATCTAGTCCCTTAGATGTTTCAAAAGACACTAAACAGGGATGCCCCTTATCCCCTCTGTTATTTGCACTTGTCTATTTGTCGACTTTATAATATCTAATGTAAACATCAAAGGTTACAAAATAAATGATAAACTTTCACCCAAAATTCAATTATTTGCTGATGACATTCTGATCACTTGAGCAAATATTGAAATAACATTGGATCACTTAGTTAACTCCATGGACTTTTTTAAAAATATATTAAGGTTGAAATTTAATCATAATAAAACCAAACCTCTGCTAATAAACAAAGATATAACATCTAAATTAATATATTTTAAAAACTTTAACTGGGGCAAATCACAGCTGAAATACTTAGGAATTATCACCAAGACTAATTATAAAAAATCAATTTTAGTTAATTACCAACACCTAATTTATATAATAAAATTAATAGATAACTGGAACAAATTATTCTTTTTTTTTCAAAAAACTTTTTATTGAATTTTAAAACAAGACAGAATTATAACATCAACAACAAGATAAGAATACATATTAAAAATGGAACATTAGGAGATATTTATGAAAATACACTTTTGTAAAATGAATGTTTTGTCTCAATGCAGTTTGTGAATATACACTTAACTATTTACATCATATACAAATGTTAACCAAAAAATATATCAAGGTAAGTATTGATTTAAAATAAAAGGAAGTATAAGAGTATAAATGAGACTGAGATCTACAAATCACTAAAAAAGAGGTGACCTTCTATATGCTATTAATAATATGTAACACCTTTTCTATAGCTTTGCTAATAAATGACAACTTCTTGGGACTTTGCACTATCATTTGCACTGATGTATGTATGGGCCAAAATTTTAAAATTATTCCAATTCAATTTAGTACGATCCAGCCAATTTTGGGTAATATATAATTTCATAAGTGAACATATATATATTAACACATGCATGTCTAATTTGGAGAGATAAATATTTGGTAAGTGTAATAGTGCTGTCTCCCAAGATAAGGTGGATTTATGATATCCCATTTTCTGTAAGCGAACTTTTAGTGAGGTCCAAAGTTTGTGTGAATGATGACAAGACCAAAAAATGTGTAAAAGATCTGCGTTGGGATGTGAACAACAAGAACATGAGGGCGATTTATTAGAATCAAATTTGTTAAGTTTAGAAGGAGTGAAATATCGTTATTGTTAATCATTAGTTGAGTGTAAAAGAGTTTTTGAAGGGTGAATATTCCAATGTATTTTTGATAGCTGAGAGTTTCTGATTTATAGATATGTGAGAGTTATGTTTATCCCAATAAGTAGAGAAGAGACACACTTCACTATGAATTATTTGATTTATGAGATTATAAGATTTAGATAACATTTTCTCTGGGAGTATGAGGACTCTTAAAAATACTTTATAGTTGTTAATATCGGTGCTATCTACATTGATGTGTAAAAATTTAGCATTAATAACATCTCTCAATTGGATTAAGATGACTAGATATTTAATATTAACTTTGAGAATTTTGCGAATATTAGAGATAGTTTCATTCTTGTATTGCATCAGATCCCAAACTGTAAGATCTTTAATCAAGGGAAAATCTGAAAGGTTAAAAGACATATTGTCTAAGTTAACATTAGGATTTAAATGAAGAGGTTGCATTAATTGAAATATATTTTCTAGATTTACAAGTTTTACCAATTCTTGAAAAGCAATAATTTTTTGTTTTAAAGAGTTAGGAATTTTTAATTTATTCATTACACCTAATGAAAGGAAAGGAAGAACTAATGGATTAATGTTTTTAGTTACAATATGTTGAAACCATAATTCTGTCCAAATAGAATTTTGATTAAACTTCTCAGTCTTTATATTTAAAATAGATAATAATTTATTTGCCGAGATAATCAAATAGTAAAGGTGAAAATTGGGAAGACCAAGTCCGCCCCTATTTTTAGGTAAGATTAGCTTAATGTAAGAAATTCTTACTGATTTAGGAAACCACAAGAAATTAGCCAAAGTTTTATTGATTTTTGAGAAAAGATTTTGGAATCATCTGATCCACTGCATTGAATTGAAATAACAATCTGGGAAGAATATTCATTTTTATTATAGCTGCTTTTGATAAAAGTGATAAATTTAGCAATTTCCATCTGTTCAAGTCAAGTATAATCAATGACCATACTTTAGCCAAATTATTTTGAAATGTGGAGAGACCATTATGATTTATATGAATCCCTAAATATTTGAAATTCTGAACTATCCGAAAGGTGGAATCAGGAAACATATATGACTTGTGAGCAAGTGGATTTATGGGAAGAATATGTGTTTTTTGAATATTAATCTGATAACCAGAGACCTCTGAGAATTTTTCAATGGAACAAATTAGTTTGGGAAGATCTGAGCTGGGTGTTTGAAAATATAATATAAGATCGTCTGCAAAAGCGGACAAACAAACTTTAGTGTTAAGAATTCTAGGAATATTATGATAGGTATTTTGCTTTATGTATAATAATAGGGTTCTATATATAAATTAAATAAGAAAGGAGATAATGGGCATCCTTGCTTTGTGCCATTAATGATCTTTATATTTTTGGATATTTTCCTGTTAATATAAAGAAAAGTATAAGAGTTTTTATATAGCATTTTAATAGAGTCTATGTAAGTAGATGGTATATTGAAACAAAACATAATATGAAACAAAAGTCCCAGTTAACCCTATCAAAAGCCTTAGCGTCAAGAATTAATGCATACATGGGATTTGAGTCATTTTGGTAAAGTGAATAAGAGCATCAATTGTCAAGGTATTGTCCCAAGAATGTCTATGTGACATAAAGCCCGCTTGTTCCAGAGAAATTAAAGATGATAAAACATTTTGAGTCTAGAAGCAAGTATTGAAGCTAAGATTTTAATATCAATGTTAATCAGGGAAATAGGTCTATAGTTATTAGGATCAGTTTTTCTTTGTCTCTTTTCAAAATTAATATGGTTTTGAGGTATTCCAATACAAATCAGATATACCATGAATCATTATATAATTAAAAATTACTAAGAGAAGGGGTGAAATCTCTGATGAGAAAGTTTTAAAAATGAAGCCATCTGGTCCCGTGATTTACTAGTCTTGAGTCTACTAATGGCTTCGATATTTCTCTAATAGTCAATGGGGCAGAAAGTGTGTTTTTGTCGATCATTTAAACTAGGAAATTTAATAGAAAAATTCACTATGTGTTGTTTACTCCTAAGATTATTTTCCTTTGAGTATATCTCTGAGAACAATGATGTAAAAAGCTGCAAAATTTCCTGATCAGTATTGTATTTCTTGTTATTATATTTTAATGACGAAATTCTAGGAAGAGATTGATTACCTTTTATTATTCTGGCTAACACTTTAGAAGGAACCTGTGCCCATTCAGAGTATGTAGCTAATAACCTTTGCTCTGAAATGGTAAGGTTATGTTGATGCAGAAGCAATAATTCTTTTTGGGAACTCAACAATATTTCATATGTTGAGGAATCGGGACTTGTTTTGTACTGATTTTCCAAATTTTGAATTTTTGATTTTAATTGTAATTCTTTATTTCTATATTGTTTTTTAAAATATGATGCTTTGTTAATTAATATACCTCTAAGAGTTGCCTTACATGCGGCCCATTGTATATCTAAAGGGATATCTGATGTGTCTAAATTAAGATGTGTTTCTTTTATTGTTTCAGTAATTGATTTATGTATATTTTCATTTGAAAGCAAATTATTGTTCAATGTCCAACTATTATATGAGCATAATTTTGGTGAATGTGAGGCCAAACTTATTTCAAGCGATATTCTAGAGTGGTCAGAAAAGAATCTAGGTTCAAGAGAGTAATTTATCTTCCTATGAGTAAAATCATTTGAAATAAGGAAAAAATCTAATCTTGACCAAGATTTATAGCATTTTGAGTAATATGTGAAAAAGTCTTTTTTATCATATTGTGTTATAAGAGAAATAGGGTCTATAAGGTTTAAATCTATTATAATTTCTTCCAAGGCAATGGATGCTTGAAAATTGTACGAGGAAGAACTACTAGTACGATCAGTGTCAGGATTAATAATGGCATTCCAGTCCCCTCCCAGAACTAAATAATAATCCTTGAAAGAGGATAAAATATTATATATTTGTATAAAAAAGATATGTTGTTGTTCACAAGGGCCGTAAAGATTAAAAAATATGACTGGCTTGTCAATGTTATGAAAACTGGAAATAATGTAACACCATCTTCCATTCACATCATATTTCATCTCTGAAATAGTTCCCTGAAATGTGTTTTTAATTATAATGGCGACCCCGCTTGATTTTGTACTATTACCAGCTGCTATTATCGTTTTAATCCATTTCTTGTTTTTATCTTTATCGAAGTCTTCTTTAATCAAGTGTGTCTCTTGTATAAAGCAAATATTAGCCTTTGATTTAAATAATAAGTGGAATAATAGGGATCTTTTGTTTTTATTTTGTAATCCTCTCACATTCCATGAGTCAATGTTTAATGTCATAGTATTAACTTAAGAATAGATATATAACATATAGCTAAGATTTGACAAAAATGAAATATTAACTATAGACCTCAGTATCCTATACCTGTTATACTGATTCATAATGTCTTCCTAAAAAGTTTGTTATAAGGATTCGGAAAAATTTCTTCCCAAGTACCCCAGTGCCTAGCCACCTAACCCCTACTAGAGAAGAAAAATAAAGATGAGTTATATAAGTGAATTTGGTTAACATTTTCAATGTTAATTGCAATGTATCAACATGGTAAACTTTGCATGTTTGCTTAACTAAACAAAAAAACCATATTACACTATCAAACATATTTACATATATAACTGAAATCAAGATGTCCAACATGCACAATCCCTACTCTCTTATTCATTATATAAGCTCCATTTTTGAATAGAAAATATTACTTGTTATATAAATTCCTCAATTTTGTATTCCAAATATTGGTGAATCAAATTTATGTAAATGTTTCCATGTATAAAAAAAAAAAAAAAAAAAAATATATGAAAAATAGGTTTGATGTTATCCCATATAAATAATACTTGCTGTACAAACTAATATTGATTATATCAAAGATAAATTGCAGTTTTAACTAAGCTTAGGATAGACATATATGTGTCATAAACAAACTGTATTAAAATCAAACAAATAATTAAGCAGTAAAAACTTTGTGTTTTGTTCTGATAATATTTGTGAACAGTCATATCAATATTGTCTAACTCAAAATGTAAACAAATGAATCATATTTCTAAAAAACATTCATGGCTATACCCCCTAAAGCTACTTACAATCTGCAACCCTGTCCTTCAACCCCCGCTCTGAAGAAAGCTCCCAACCAGCCACAAGCATGATGTTCCTGTCCCCATCACGAAATATGATTACATCCTCTCCCATAATGCTGACAGCTAGAGTTTTTTAAATATACATTCAGTATATAAGGCTCCTAGCTCCGATCTTGCTCTTCAGCCCGCATTGCCTATAAAGGAGACTAGTATTTTAAATAGCAAACAATCAGAACACATTACAAACATGTAGCAGATAAATATTTAACCCTATAATTCTGTTGAATAAACGTTCATATGTGCTCTCCTTACGTTATCCAGCGATGTCATCACACTGATGTCTCGAAGATCCACGGAGGTTGATATCTAAGATGTAGTTTAGATGAAAATTAACACTTTAACAGTACAATAACTTCTCAAGTCACTTAAATTTCTAAAGTGATGACATCACGCCTAGCTCCGTATCTACATAATGGTATTAGCATCTGCTGATGTGATAGACAAAAGATTTTTCTCTCAGACCAGTCTCGAGAGTCTGTATATCTCCCTCCAAAATATTTCTGACTAAACCAAGGCATTTTAGTTGCTTAAATTAAAAACACTATTTGGAGACATAAACAGAAAATATCTGCAGTGCTAAATCTACTTTAAATACCAGCACCTTAGTTGTGAGAGAAAACATAAAAGCACATAACAAATTTGCATTTTTCCCATTACTTCAAGTGAAAAAAGAAAAAAAACATATTTATGTTTATATATTTAGGCACTGTACATACTCTTGACAGAGGCAAATTATGAAGGATTTATATCTCATATTTTCTGTAATATTCTAACCCTTATGAGAAAATTATCGTAGTAGCACTTGACATGTTATTATTGAACTATACATAAACACTAAATCTCACAAAGTGAGGGAACCACAAGATTTATTTAAGGGCTGAAAGCTATGTTATTATTTCTGATTTCACCACAAAGAAAGCTAAAACACTTCCTGTTTTCTGAAGAGAAAAGAGGAATGAATAAACACATTTGTGTATATATATACACCTTTTGTTTACCCTTGGCAAGAATATATTTCACAATAGATTAAACTCATTAACTGTATGTAAATAACCTGTATAAGAAGGAAATATATATATATATTTTCAACACATTTGTGTCCAGACAGTTATGTACATTGTTAGGAAATTGAGTCAAGCTTTTTGAATGCTTTAAAAACATCTTTTTAGGATCAGAACAAGTAAACTTTTTCATTGAATGTGAATGACAAAGTATTTGGATAAGACATGCGAAATCTTATCCCTCTTTTAATTAATTCTGCACAATAGGGAGAAAGCTTTTGTCTGTTTAGTTTTATTTGAGGAGGAAAATCCTGTGAGAATGATAACTTATGCGATTTCCATACAAACTGTTTCTTACTTTTAGCTGCTTGCAGGATTTGAAAAGCATCTTGAAAATTTAGCAATTTTGTATATATTATCCTTGGTGAAGAAGCATCTTGACTAGGGCTCTGTGTGCTCTCTCAACAGTTATGTTTTTTGAAGATGCTTCACAGTTCAGTAATGCCTCAAAAATACTCTTGGACACAGACAATAAATTATTATTATCAAAAGATTCTGGTAGACCCCGAATGATAATGTTGTTCCTGGCTTCCAAGTCTATCAATTTAGATTGTATTTCAGAAATAGTTTTATCTTTAGACTTTAAATCATTTTCCAATGACTCAATTTTTATCTCCAAAGCTGAGTTATTGTTTTCAATAGTACTCATTCTGTCATTTATTTGTTTTAATGTATCACCAAAGTCAGTAAATTTTTCTGTAAAGTTCTGAATGGCACTTTGTATAGGCTTTAATGCTAGCTTTAACTCATCTAAATAAAAGTTTGAGTCATTTAATTCTTTGCTACTTACTTTGGCTGGTTCAGAAGAATTTTGGATGTTCTCAATCTTTTAGAAGTGTTATCTTTTCTGGTGAATGAACTGATGAGAATTTGGCCTTCGTGGCCTGAGCATCCATAGACATTTAGTAGCCATGCCCAGAAATTAGATGTTGTTACCAGGGTGACAAGTTCCAGGAAAAATCTGAAGCAGCAGGTGCCCAAGTCAGATAACTCCACAAATTGTTCTGAGGTAAAATGTGACCCAAAATAAAATTTCCAAAGACAAAAATATTCCAACTATATGTAAAAAGCTTAGTATAATCCTTTTATGAAAAAAACTGAGGAAAAATATTAGTCCCAAGTTGTAAAAAAAGTAAAGATGATACTGGTCTGTGAGGAGCTCTAAGAAGAGGGACTAGTCTAGTCGGCAGCCATCTTGGAATCCACCAATTCTTTATATTAGAGGCTAGATTAACCTTAATCAAAATGATAACACTACCAGAAATCTTATTTTTTGTCAATCATTAATCCCCCCCCTTTCTAAAGTTGTCATAAAAAATAAATTCCATTCTACTAAAGTTCTTGTGGCACCCCAAAACAACAAGAATCTCCTTACAGTAGAATGCCATTAGCTGGGAGGAGGGTAGTATAGGTTCCCCCAATATCGACTTATACACCAAATCTATTGTTATTAAAGTAATACTCATGTGGAAGATTCTTCTTACTCTTCCTTCTGGAAAGCAAATCATGAAACCATGATAACAGATAAATCAATAATTGAACCTTTTATAAATATTGATAGTAATGTCTTTCTTCTTCTTCTGTCGGCTTTTCCCATTTAGGGGTTGCCACAGTGGATCACCTGTCCGCTCCATGAGTCTTAAAAAAACAGCATTAAATGAAAAACATAAGTAAACTCTCTTTCCCCTCATTAACAAAGTTCTTTTAAAATTCAAAAGATTTATGTACTCAAACTATTTAATTAAAGATCTACTAATATTAACATTCGCAATAGCTTTTAGGAGTGGATGTTTATTAACTTTTAGCACAAGAAAAATGATTGATTTAAAGGATGGTAAGCTGATATACTGACACCAGTTTTTGAATGGAAATAAAATAAACTCAGCTGATTATCTAATAGCAAGATACAGTTTACACTATAATAGTTGGATTGATATACACATATGTAAGGAATTTATCTAAGAGAAAATCAAATTAGTATTAAACATACAAAGTAAAACTATCTCTAAAATCCTAGACCTACTCTCAATATACCTTTACCAATCATGCAAAAAGATTATTAGGAGTGAACTTGTCTTCCCTGACTTTTCATTCTGGAATTATTAAACAAAACTTAATAAAGAAGAGTTTTCAGAGAATAACAAAAAAACTATCCCTGAAATCAGCAGGAAAAGCTACATCTTTCTTGTACTGGAGAATAATCACATGGAAATTCCTACACATAATCATTTTTACATGTCAGAAAATTGCTGTTATATATAAAATAGAAAATGCAAAATTCTGGAGGTGTGAAACGGTCATTGATGCTGACTCGCTCCACATGATTATAGAATGAAAACTAATGTCCTCTTTCTGGATGGATTTTATGAACTTTTGCCAAGCGTTGTGTTTGGATTATTGTATTATTAGATACTCACTCATATTATTTAATGCCCCAATCCTAGAAGTTATTCCAGTATCTCAAATACCTCTTTTTTGGTCCATTCTAGCCATTGCAAGGAAAGCCACTACTAAAAACTGGAAATGCAAGACTACTCTGTCTTTCACTAGTGAATTTATATGTGTAGCCAAATCTGTTTGTAATAATGAAATATCTACCTTAAGAATGAGAACCAGAAAAGTAACTCATCAGCCAATTGCCTGGCAGAAATTGTACAACTTACTAGAAAAGTGTTAATGGTTTTGTATATATATTCTTGTTATGGACTTTGTATATAGTTTATATGTTTATACTGCTATTGATTGTTTGATTTGTCATTGGTCTGTAAAATAAAAAAAAATGTCTAGTATGTTCCATTCCATGGTAGGCCTTTTTTACAGTCTGAAGCAGCTGTTCTTGAACATATGTTGTAAATACTTTTCTTACTTAGGTTGTTGCATCAATATTATTTCAGTCTGTTTCTGGTAAATTTAAGACCCTAGCCATTATTATTGTCCCCTCCTGTGTCTCATGCAAGAAATGTATGAATTTCTCTAGGTCATCAGCACTTTGCTGGTCTATATACTCCAGCAATTGTTCTATGTTCCAGGGTTGTTTTTATTGTTACAGTTACACAATCTACAGTATTGGTGTTATCATTGAACATGAATTGTCACAGACCTCATAACAATCTTTATTCCTAATCATAACACTGCCACCTGATTTTTTTTTGTTAGAATGTCTGTTACAGTAAAAACATTTATATACTGACAGAACAATTTTCCAGTCGTCATTCTTTAATCATGATTTGCAGACATTTACTCTGCAAATTTTCCAATAAAAATATTATTACTAATGCATTAAAAACCAACAGAGATGTATCAAATGTTGCTTTCTGTGAGCAGCTAAGTTTTTGTCTGGGCAAGAATTCTTCCTTGTGTTTGTCAAATATTGCAAAATATCTGTTGCAAAAATTCTCTTCCCTGATCTTGATAAGTGCACACTATCCTGTCTAAACACATGTGCCCCAAGTTAGGCTTGGATGCTCTACACATTTCCATTTTTTTCAAATGGAACATGTTTTCATGTAGCTATTTACACAAAATATCATTTCATTCATTGTGAGCTAACTCTCCTTTCCATACGCGATTTGTAAAAAATATGTCCTCCCACCTGTACAAACTATGCTATCTAAGAGAGCTGTAAGTTCCCTACTAACAGTCAGAGACGTCTTGTAAATGAAATCACGTGTACCAACATGAATAGAAACCAATCCATATAGCTTTACATTAAATTATTCAAAGGTCTTTCTCAAATCCTGTATTTTTGCTCCTGGAAGCATAACACTATTCAGTGTTCATTATCTTCTTTGCAAATATAAGTATCAGTTCATCTAATAGTTGAATATTCAATTACAAGAATATAATTTCTGACCTAATCTAGGAATCCTCAACTTCTAATTCAGTAATACCTGCTCTATCCGTTGTTACAAAGGAATGATCTTCATCACTAGTAGTCTTATTAATCCACATTTTTCATTGCCGATTACATTTGCAAACATACAATCCTCATCCAGCTGGCTTGGCACATCTAAAGGTTTAGCCATGTTGTTAACTTTTGCCTTTCTCCTCTTTTCTTACAGAAATATTCTTCAATCCTTTCAAGTTTAATTTTGATTTCTTCTTTTTCATGTGCTCTTTGCCTCTTTTTCATCCTTCTCTTTTGGAAAAAAGTATGCCTTTTTCTGTAAACCAAAGGTTTTTTCATATAGCAGTGTAATTGATCCGTGTGTTACATCACAAATCTTTATCCTTTTTAGTATGTATGTTCTTTGCTTTATAGACATTAATCAGTTTTGTTTTCTTCCTTGTTATTTGTTGTGAATTTCTTTTTTTTTTCTTCTGTATGCTGTGAATGAATGCCCAGATTGCTACATACATCTATCCAGAATTTCAAAGTTGTCATCAGTCTTATCTTGATTAATAGGGGTTGAGTGATCTTTACTGACAATAGGCACTTCCTTTCCTAAATGTGCTGTGTTTGCACTTTGCCTAATAATATTTATCTAATCAGTCCAGTCATTAATAAATGTAACAACAGTTTTCCAAGCTGTATCAATTGCACAAGTGCAAACATCATCAGTAAGTCTAGATTTACTATACGGATGATAATCAAATCCTGCAACTTTCGACATGAAGAACACAGGTCACCAGTTTTTTACAGTGTTATCTGTAAATATATATAGCATTTAGAACACTAAAAGATGCTTGTGCTTTAGCAAATCATTAATGGCACACTCATTTAACAAATCCATTTTCAGCAGCAAACAAATAAAGGATTCTAAAAGAAGAGAAAAAAGACAATCAAAATCAGTTACCATAAAATTCAAAGAGATTTTATGTCAACTTCTATGTGAAGAATCACACAAGGAGTATACAACTAAACATTAAATTAAGTTCAGTAAAGTCATTGCTCTGATCTGCCAGTGGTGAACATCACACAAAAGCTGTATTTCCTTTACATTGCTTACAGTTGCACATCATTTTACCAGTAAATATCAATATATCACAAACCAAAACAGGATTGTTTCAGGTACGCAAACAGGTATATGTTGTGGGGTCTGATGTTCAGACTTGTTTGCAAAACACTAATGGTCAACATTCATAAGGTCAGTCACTAGTGTACAACTGCCAGGTTTTTCCCTCAAATGCAGATTTACTGGCACACCATTTCTATGAATCAGGATACGTGGTGGCTAGCAGTGCCCTTGTATAGATGCAAAAGCCTAGAATCTCGGTTTTTCCCTAAACAGCTGTCAGTGAAACCCTTTGAAGCTTTTCTGGTGCTCTAGGAGCAACCCAGCTCTGCACTGAACAGCACTGCCTTATTGATCAGCCTTAACCTACACAAAGTATAGGTCCCTCTTGTAGTCTTAGAGCTACAAGCACAGTCCTGTCCAATTAACCCATTCCCCTCCATAATAAAACATACAGTAAGAGTCTGTTATCATGCATGGGCCATCCTGATAGACATGGACATTCTGAGGCAATGTAGCAATTGTCTCATGTATGCTGGCAACCACTTACTCCTGAAAGAAACAAATACTTTATGTGAGAGATGCAGTTACACTATGAAATTGGAGACAAGATGCTCACATAAAGACAAATTGAATCTCAAACAGGTTGTCAGCATGCACACATTTCCCACACTAAAAAACTACGGGCACTCATAAAATCGTCTAAGGCCAGCTTCGAGAGAAAAATTGCCCAGGACACTAAGGATAATCACAAGGCTTTCTTTAGTTATGTTAGAAACCTGGGTGGGAATTCCCAGATATGCTCAGAATTAGTCCAAAATGACAAAAAATACACCAAACCCACAGACATTGCCAACATCCTAGCTGACAGGTTCAGCGCAAACTCCCCCCCTCCCCACCAAAAGGGCAAATATCTATCCCAGCAGAGTGCTGCCCCCCTGACATCTCAGATGCTCAGGTAAGAGCCGCCCTTTCCAAAGCAAAAAACACAGCATCAATGGGACCAGACGGTGTCCCGGGCTGCATCCTATATGAACTCCAAGAAGAGCTAAACCCAAACATAAAACTACTGTTCAATCTCAGCCTTACCACAGGATATGTACCCAAAGAGTGGCGTACAGCAACAGTGGTCCCTCTCCACAAAGGTGGTACCTCAATGGATCCTGGAAACTATCGCCCCATTAGCCTGACTAGCTTGGTCTGCAAAGCTATGGAAAGGATCATCATGGACCTCATAAAAAATATATTGGGGACCTACAGACACTGGATCCTACCCAGTTCGGCTTTGTTAAGGGCAGACCTGCCTCTTAAACCTGGTCAATTTCTTTGAAACAGTCACCAAGGCCATTGATGAGGGGAAGGTGGTCCACACAGCCTACCTGGACCTCGCAAAAGCCTTCGATACAATACCCCACTCGGGCATTATAGATAAGCTCACCAGCTTAAATATAAACCCCTATGTCACTAGATGGGTTGCAAACTGGCTCAAGGACAGAACCCACATGGTTAGAATTGCTGGAGCCATGTCAGACTCCAAACCAGTTACAAGTGGCATCCCACAAGGCTCAGTCCTGGGACCTCTCCTGTTCGGTATATATTTCTCGGAGGTACAGGCCAACATGGAAGGACTGTGGCTGACCAAGTTTGCAGATGACTGCAAACTGGGTGCTATAATCGACTCTTCTGCCGACACAAGCATCCTCCAAAAGGGCCTCATAGAAACAGACAACTGGTGCCAGAGCCATGGCCTCAAGCTAAATGGCAAAAAGTGTATAGTCATCCCCTTTGGCAAAAACAAGGTGCCCACAAATTACCACATAGGTGGTAATCCATTAAGTATGGAAGAAGTAATTAGGGACCTGGGGACCCAAGTTGATAGCAATCTCTCATTTGACAACCACGTGGCCAAAGTGGTTAGAAAAACATTTTATATAGCCCACCTAATCATGAAGGGATTCACATCTAGATCAGGGGAGGTCATCGTGCTCTTTACTCATCCCTCATCAGGCCCATAATTGAGTACAATGCCCCTTTTGGGATGTACCTTACCAGACACCTGCAGCAACTGGAAAGACCCCAAAAGTACCTCACCAAGAGGATCAAAGGGCTAAGACAGATGCCATATGCTGCCCGGTTAAAGAAACTCCAGCTCTACTCAGAGGTGATCTGTGCCTGACGTATAAAGCCATGTCCAACCTGGAATTAATGGACATGCTGCACCTCAGAAAATCCAAATCCCATCGAGCTACATGCTCAAGAGACTTGAACCTCAGCACTGAAATAAATAGGACATGCTGGAGAGACAGATTCATAATCCAGAGGCTCCCTTCACTCTGGAATAAAATCCCAGTCCAGGTTAGGCAGAGTCCCTCATTGAGGAATCTTGATGAGTGGATGGGGGATCGTAGGTTTACCCCGGGTATCACTTCTGTGTCACTGTTAGACAGAGGCACAGTATACTCACCTCGAAAAAGGGCATAGCAAAATTAATTTAAAATGGGTGGCGAAAGCCAAACACACTCTGGCTAGGCTTATAAATGCCCTAGGGCAGATAGCCTAGTATGAACCTATGAACTAAATAAGGACACAACACATAAATCCACATTATGTGGAGGTACTCACTAGGAACTTACAAAAGATCAGAGGCCGTCCAAATGGAAACAACTTACACACATAACAATGTAAAAAACAACCACAACACACAATATACACTCCAGTGTGAGACACATAGATATTCCCCTCACCAGGCTGGATAAGGAGCAGGTTACAGTTAGCTGCCTGGCAGGTGCCAGGATTTGTCAAGTCACTCAACCACAAGTACCGGTATGATGCCATCATAGTCCATGTGGGGGTGAATGACATGATACTGATGACACTGGACTATGTGAAGAGAGTTATGACTGAGCTCACAGGTTATGTGTCACAGGCAGGTATATGCCTAGTCTTAAGCAGCATTCTACCTTTTCCAAGGATGATGCCACAATACAAAGAAAAATTGATTGACTTTAACAGCTGGCTTAGCTTCTGGTGTCGTACAAGAGGATGCAATATCTGTCAGTCTGGGAAGACATGGTCAACAGCCCATGCTGCTTTTCCAGAAATAGTCTGCACCTGTCTCCTGTAGGCTTTCAGATAATGCAAAGGCATTAGCCACCCTTTTTAGGCAGACTCAAAATAACCAATCTCCCAACATAACAAAATCCTCTCTAGATAAACTCAAGGTACTGCTGCTTAATGCTAGGAAACTAAACAAGAAATTGCACTCCCTGGAAACTCTTCTCACATTGGAAGATGCTGACATCTGTGCAGTCACTGAGACATGGTTCACAAGCATGGAAAGCACC
The DNA here is from genome assembly GCF_019279795.1 of Protopterus annectens. Lineage (NCBI taxonomy): Eukaryota > Metazoa > Chordata > Ceratodontiformes > Protopteridae > Protopterus > Protopterus annectens. Next base: position 247,186,185 of record NC_056751.1, read on the forward strand.
CTCGCTATGCAGGGCTAGAATGCCTTCCATAAGTTCATATCACAAACTGAGCATGAAAAAAACAGAGGAGGAGGTGTATCCATCTTCATTAAGGATAAGTACACCTTGATATTGGTCAAACAGTATGACTCTGTTAAGCTGCTCTTTGTCCAATTAACTGTAGGCAAAGTTCGCTACCACATTGTAGCTAGCTATAGGTCCCCCACCATGAAACAGCAAAAGCATACCACATACCTGAACTTACTGGAGTCACTTACCATACAGCCCAACACCTTACCCATGGGTGATTTTAATTACCCTACCATTGACTTGGAAACATATATGACCACAAACATGCTGGCTCAGAGCTTCTTGGATTTTGTCAGTGCAAATGCTCTGGAACAGCTAGTCAGCACACCCACAAGAGGCTCAAATGTCCTGGACATAGTACTCACTAACATGGGAGAGCATTGCATCCCCCCTGGAAAGTTCAGACCATAAATCAGTCTTGTTCACTGTAGTTATAAGAGCAGATACCCCATTAAGCTGAAAAATGCTTAAAAATGTTTCTAAGACAAATTACCTCCTATTTAGTGATGGCATAAGAAGTTTCAAAGCACCTTCAAACACAGATAATACAGACTTCTGTGCAGAGGTGTACACCATTGCCCTGTATATCCAAATAAGCAGTTGTATAGAATCCGCTGTACCTGACTAGATTAAAACCAGGGCTTGCCAAAAAAAAACAAGCCACCCTGGTAGACCCCTATGTAAACAGGCTATCCAGCAAGACAAAGAAACTAATGTCCAAGAACAAGAGGGAACTTGTTCAGCAGAGGAAGAAATCCCTCTCTAGCTGAAAAAAACAAATTAGAGGTCTTGTCAAGTCCTCCAAAGCTAATTACAAAGCAGAAATAGCCCTCCTAGCTAAGCATAATCACAAGGCATTCTTTAACTATGTCCAAAATCTAAAAGGGAGTACCCAGCTATGCTCTGAACTGGTTGAGGATGGCACCACCCATACTGAACAGGAGGTAATAGCCAATCTGCTAGCAGACATATTTGGAAAAAACTTTACCCCCTTGTTCCCTCCAGTCATCCTCCAAAGTATACATGCCACCATTCCTCAGCCTATTATCTCAAGAGATCAGGACATCCTGGTGCCATGGAAATAATCATTATGGATGTTATTAGGAAGGACATAGGTAATCTCCAAACTCTGGATCCAACCCTGTTTGGATTCGTTAAAGGTAGAGCATGCCTGTTAAACATGGTTGACTTCTTCGAGAAAGCCACTAAGGCCCTGTATGAGAGAAAGACAGTGCATAGTGCCTATCTTGACTTAGACAAGGCATTTTCCACAATCCCCCACTCAGATATTACAGAGACACTCTCCCAACTGAGAATTAACCCCTACATTACCAGATGATTAGCCAACTGGCTCTCCATCAGGACACATACTATCAAAGTGGATGACTTCACTTCTAGCAAAAGACCAGTCATCAGTGGTGTATCACAGGGTTCTGTGCTGAGTCCCTTACTGATCAGTATTTATTTCACAGAAGTCCAGGCAAACTTAATGCAGACAAATAATTGCTGCCAAAACCATAGATTAAAGCTAAATGCAAAAAAAATGCATTAGTGCTCCCTTTGGAAAAGCTGACATACTTGATCATTACATTATAGACAGCACCCCCCTAAGTGTACACCCAGTGGTACATGATCTGGGTACTCAGGTTGATGGGTATCTAAACTTTGATCACAACATATACACAGTAGTAAGGAAATCCTTCTATGTGACACATCTTATAAGTAAAGGCATTGCATCTAGATCTAAGGATGTTGTAATTCCATTATACTCTGCATTCATCAGGCCAATAATTGAGTACAATACTCCCTTTTACATGTACTTCACCACACACCTTCAACAACTGGAGAGCCAACAGATGTTTCTCATCAAAAAATTACAGGGTACACAAAATAACTCCTACGCAGAAACACCAAAAGCCCTGTCACTGTATTCTGTCTCCTACAGGTTACTAAGGGGTGACCTGTGCCCTGATGGAAAAATACACATCTGAAAATCAAATTGCATGAGGGTCACTCACTCCAGAGATCTTAACCTAGCCTCTGACATGAACAGGTCATGCTATAGAGATGGATACATCTCCCAGAGACTGACACTACTCTGGAACAAGCTTCCAATTCACATGAAACAAAGCCCTTTCCTGACCCTACTCAAATGCAACCTAGATCAATGGATGGGTGACCACAAATTTACTATTGTGGTGGTGTCCATGTCCCTCCTGGACAGAGGAAGTTGGCATTAACTACCATAGACCCTTACCTCTGCGAACTTCAATCAAGTATTCACCAACAATTGGAACAACTTGGTAGAAATATGGCTAGGCTTGCAAGGGCTGTAGGGCCATTAGCCTAGTAACTTCCTATGAACCTATAGACTCCCAGCTGACAGGCTTTACTATACCAGCATTGTGACATGTTACATGAAGTCACAAAACCTAAATACTTATGAACCATTTCCTGAATACTCCCGCACTAACATTCCTTCCAGTTTCACCACTGACCACCACTAAATAAAACCACTAACAAATTACATATCACTTGCAGACCCTCCATCTTCCAACTTAAACTGTCTATTCCTGCTCCAACATCATAGTCTCTTGCCATTTACTTTCAGAACTTTGTCCCAACCCTTACTCCTCAGGAAGCTTCTCCACATCATCTTACTATTCCTCCCTCTAACCCACTACACTGTACCATCTGTAACCCTATCTCCTGCCCATCACTTAACGTTACCTTCACTATCCTATAAAAAAGCCTCACAGTCACCCACCTGAACTCCAAGATCTGTCCCACTCTTTCACACAGTCCATTATACACCTACCAATTGCACACACCTGCTTCTCTAAACTTACCAAGCCTAACAACCTCCCCTCAAACTTCCTAAACACCTCTATAAATTCACTCCATCTTAGTCATCCTCCTCCACAGATCCAACACTAAATCTGGGCCCAGGTCCCTCCTACTACACAACACCCATAACTTTTCTGTATACCTGCACCTTCTCCTTCAGATTAATGCTCACAGCATCCCTGATAAACTTGACTAAATAAGCACCTTCCTTGTAACTCACTCCCCTGGCATCACAGCTGTCACTGAAACATTATTCAAACATACCAACCTTTTGTTTCGACACCTACCTCTCTCTTACAAATACATCCTATATGCAAGACCTGTCAAAGGGCAAGATGGGGACAGTCTCATTCTTTATACAAAAAAAAAAAAAACACCTTAACCAAACTATCATTCTTCAAGAATACTTCTCCTCGGACACTGAACCTAAATGGAGCTTTCTAAAATTTCTCCTGGAAAAAAAGTCATCTCCTAATAGCCATTACTTGCCTTCCTCCATCAGCCTCTCTTAACATATTCATATCCCTTATTTTTACTATAACCTCAGCTTCCAACAAGTATAAAAATATAAATATTCTAGGTAGCTAATAATTAACCTTATACAATTAGTTAGTGATACTATACATCCAAGTCTCCTTACCAACAGTCACTCCCTCCTGCATCAGCTAATCTTTTACAGCCATGCCAATATCTCCGAAATATCTGTCCTTCAATCCTCATTAAGTGACCACTCTCCAACAACCTTCCAGATTATTCACCAGTCACCAAAACTGCATGCCCAAACCTGTTACTTTCAGACCCATATCATCCAACAATACTGAATGCCTCAAAAACACCTGTCATCTATTAACTGTTTCCCCATTGGCTATGTAGAGATCTCCAACTCAGCTACCACAGCTCTTACCATACCCTATATCACCTTCAAAACAAATTCTTCCCTTTCAAACAAATGCTTTTTTTTCAAGTACGACAAAAACCCATGGCTATTCACTGAACTGAAAGCTCTGCTCAAGTTTAGAGACAATGTGTGGTCTTCATCGAAACATAGGACCTCACTAGAAAATAGTACTGCCTTTACTTTTCTTTGAAAGCCATGTAAGCAAGCCATACACAGGCAAAATAACTATTTCAAATGTAAATGACTGGTTATCCTGACAGGGAATAAATATTTTCACAAGCAATAAATCCATAGATTCTAACTCCTCCCATCACCTCCTGACTGTCAACCCCTAACCTCCTTAGTACTACAAGTTCTATCACCCACTCACACTTTTTACTATCCCCTCTTCTAGTTTACGAAAAATTACTCACAGAGATCTTAAGCACCTTCTAGAAAACATGCCATGGGCTGTAACCCTGGTACAGGCAGCCTACTTCCCTGGTTCATCTCACTGTGCAAAGACTGTTAAGTACATTTTTTTCCACAGTTATAACCTCTATGTAACTCAAAACACAATGCCAGACATATGGAAGACCCTCTTGTCAAACCTGTTCCCAAACAGGCTCAGCCAGAGAATGCTTCCCAATTCTGTTCTATCAGACTCCTCCCTACACTTCAGAAAATACTTGAAAAGCAAAACTATAATTAACTCTGCACTTACATACAACAGTGTCATCTCCTCACTCTTAAGTAGAATTGGTTTTGGCTTCGCAAGTATGGTCACTCCCACTTGAGATCTTTCTTAATATGGATAAAGGTAAACATTTCAGGAGCACTCTTCATAGGTTCATAGGTTGGTACTAGGCTATTTTCCCTAGGGCCTATAAAAGCCTAGCCATAACAATTCCCTGGATATTTCTTCCCACAGTATTTACTTCCCTTCATTGACTGTATCAAAGCTTTTAACCTTATTGACCACCTTCTTCTGTAGCACTCCATCCAGGAAATCAGAATTAGCTGCAACACTGTCATATAATTCCTAGGTTTCTTAACAAATACGTATGTTAGTGTCAAAATGGGCTCATCTTTATCACTTCCAGCAGCCATTAGCAAAAGAGTACCCCAGAGTTCCATACTCAGCCCTCTATTTTTTATCTTCATTAACAAACTACTTTCCAACTTCACTAACATTCCTATTATTCTTTTCACTAATGACCTGGTTATCCATTGATTAATTGTCTCACACTTAGCTCTTCAAACCTAGCTTTACTATGTCATACACTACCCTAGTTCTTGACAAAACAAACATATGCTACTCCTAAGCCCATGTAAAATAACAAGTGTGATGTTTGAACTTCAAAAAGGCTGAAAAACACTCCTAAAAATTTCAGCATTCAAGATCTCAATGGTACTTCAGTAGAAATGACCACATCCTTTAAATGCCTAGTTTTATGGCCTAGCTTCTTACCTTTTATGACTGTATTGAAAACACCAAAAAAAGATCATCTCTCTTTTATTCTTGTCCAGGAAAATCGTTCCCTTTATTTTCAGACCAGCAAGAACTGCAACATATTAAGAAGTCCTCTTAGCTCAGTTCAAACACAGACTCACCATTATACCCATAGGATCTAAAAAAAAAAACGCATTCGCTCTATAGTCCACTGAAAGGAAAACCTGCCAACTCACTTCCACTCCCTCCATCATCAGGAACAACACTGCACCACCCTCTCCAAAGCAAGATAGCTCTCAGTCTCTTGTAGAGTTGAACTACTCCTAGTGTCTCTTCCTTTCAAATTACTTCAAGCCTGCATCTTCTTGCCTCTTGCTGACAAACTCTATAATAAAGCCAACCACTACAACCTCTGAAGCTTCTTTCATTAGACTGTCCTACTCCAGACCCTCCCCCAAAACAAACTGCGCTATGCCAACTACTCTTTGTTCATTCTTGCACCTCAAACTCTACTCCCACACCTAAACAAAATTTCTTCTATCCCCACTTTCAGAGCACAACTCAAAAGACAAATCCATCAAAAATCTGATTGCAAGTATTTTTCCACTGGACCCATCACCTAACTCTTCCCTCACCTTCAACACATCTACTGCGACCCTCTGTTCTCACCTGCTGCTTACCTCTCATGTTTACTAATAAAATTAACCACACCTATTTTTCTTCTCTGTTGATATTTGCTCATTCTTTCTGCTGGACTTTGTACCCTGTGTGATTGCAATATAAATGCTTTATTCCATTATTAAATCATGGCAAAAGAGACCAGTTTCGGCAGATTCAATAAACCTTCATCAACGTAATGAAAACATATACCAAATGCCCTTATATAACAAAAAAAAAATCAATGAAATGCTCCTACTGATTGGCTGGTATAATTGTTCATTAAGCCTGAGTGGGAACAAACCCCCTAGCTTAATGATCCACTTTTTTCTTTATTATTTAGTATACTGTGCCAACCAAGTTTATTTGGCTTGTCACCACTAATTTTATCAATAATGGTGAACCTGAAACCTGCTGTGGTGTGTACTAAAGAATGTTTATATAAAGCATTGCTAATTCTTTTGTCCCTGATGTCACTCGTATGTTCAGCTATCCGAAGTCTAACAAGTCGAGAGATTTGTCCCATGTAAAAGGCTGAGCTCTCATATTTTTCAATTACTTGAAGTTTTCTGAGCTGTGCACTTGCCGTACTTGCAGAGATTGTTTTTTTATAACCTCTGTGATTACTCCATAGTTGTCAATCAGTTAGTTATGTTTTATTTTGTTTCATTTTAGTTTAGTTTAGTTTGAATTTCTTCACCCAGGCTCTGTCTGCAAATAATCGGCTGTGATGTGTAATACCTTGTAAACAAACTTAAATAAAATAAATAAAACCATACTACATTGCAATTTTACATCCTAGTATTTTCTATAAAAATATGATAATTATTTAAAGAAACATATATTTCATATCCTTTTTTAGAGAGTAATAACAAGAAACTTAGCAGTGTCAGTAGTGCAACAGATAGCATACTCGGCTTTAGTGCAGAAAGCTGTAGGTTGTATACCGACACCCAGTTGATCAATTACTGCAGTGTAGCATAAATGGTGTGCTGCACTCCTTATTGTGCCGCCTTTCAGATGAGATGCCAATGCCCCTTCTGCTTGAGCTGCTGGTAGCACAGGCAGATGTAAATTATTACACAGCACTTATCAAAAAGAGTGAGTGAAATTACTACCATGCTGTGGCTAAAGTTCCCCAAGTAGTATAAGTACCACCTTGGGTCTCCCCTGAAAAGAGGCTATTAGCATAGTGGACAACAAAGGATAAGTAACTAAAGAAAGAAAATAAATAAGACAAAAAGTAATTTATTTAATGTTGTCTTTTGTTGACAAGGTTAGTCCCACTAGGTGATGGACCTTTTTTTAGTGGAGACTTAAGATGATATTTATACTACTAGGGGACATTTGGACATGATCTTCTCCTACTGTCTGTTACGTGGTTATGCTAGATGGTGCCGGAGGGCTCCTACAGAAGCAAGGAAGAGGCCTAAGAGAAGTAGCAGCATGTTGGAGGAGAGAAAAGCTATGGAGAGTTTGGAGATGGAAAGTGAGAATTTGGAACAAAATTTGTTCAGTATGGAGCTTCAGAGTGTAAACAAACATTCCTGTGTAGTTGGATGTTACAAATGAGCAAAATTTTGCTATTTCCATGAAGAAGGAAGTGAGTAAGTCTGTTGAAGTGGTGCAGATAACAGAAATGGCATCAGAACAGCTTGCACACGATGTTCTGTTAAAATAATCAAGCTGGACAATCTAAGTGACAGTTCTGCTGTATCATGTGGTGAGATAGCAGATAACTTTTACGGAACTATTGAGGATGGTAATGTAGAAAAGAACCAAGTGTTGTGGTAGTAGAGAATGCAGAAGTTAAAACAGATGCAACAATGACAGAAAGTAAAAGAGGAAAGCAGCAACAACCTGTGTGGCCGTTATTACCAGAATTTGGCAATCTTCAGGTATTGAGATGGGCCATTTAGGGGGTGAGAGGGGGGTGAAGTTGGCACTGAATCGATCTGCCAGGATATTGGCAATATCCTTGGGATCAGTATATTTAATACCATAACGGCCACACAGGTAAAAAACACACTCTCCAAAGCTAAGAATACAGCATCCATGTGACCAGATGACATCCTGGGCTGTGTACTACATGAACTACAATATGAACTGGCACCTCACCTAAGTGTCATGCTTAATCATAGCCTCACCTCAGGTTTCATGCCCACTGAGTGGCACACAGCTACAGTTATCCCACTCCACAAGGGGGGATCCACCTTGGATCCCAGAAACTACCATCCCATCAGTCTGACAAGCCTTATCTGCAAGGCCATGGAGCGTATTATCATGGAACTTATAAACAAAGACATTGGCAACCTTCAAACACTGGACCCCACCCAGTTTGGGTTCGTGAAGGGCCGATCTTGTCTCCTGAACTTGATTGACTTCTTCGAATCAGTCTCCAGAGCCATAGACAAGGGTAAGGTGGTCCACACAGCCTATCTGGACCTTGCCAAGGCCTTTGACACCATCCCCCACTCTGGAATCATAGATAAAATTACTAAGCTGGGCATTAATCCCTACGTCACCCAATGGGTTGCTAACTGGCTTACTGATAGAACCCACACTGTAAAAGTAGCCGACTCCAAATCCAGCTCCAAACAAGTTACAAGTGGAGTACCTCAGGGTTCAGTCCTGGGACCGCTCTTGTTTGGCATCTACTTCTCTGAAGTACAAGCCAACACTAAGGGACTCTGGATAACAAAGTTTGCAGATGGCTGCAAACTGGGAGCCATTATTGAATCCCCAAATGATGTGGATACTCTACAAAAGGGCCTTACAGAAACAGATGCTTGCAGTCAGAGCCATGGGCTCAAGCTCAATGCCAAGAAATGTATAGTTATCCCCTTTGGGAAAAAACATGTTTCCATGAATTACCATATAGGTGGCAGTACACTAAACACCGAAAGTTTGATAAGAGACTTAGGGACACAGGTGGACAGTGGTCTCACCTTCGATAACCACATCACCACAACAGTCAGGAAATCCTTCTATGTGGCACACCTCATCACTATGGGCTTTTCATCCAGAAAAAAGGAGGTCATTGTCCCACTGTACTCATCCCTCATTAGACCCATTATAAAATACAATGCCCCGTTTGGTATGTACCTCTTAAGACATCTGCAACAACTGGAAAGGCCACAGAAATACCTCACTAAAAGAATCACAGGCCTAAAGCAGATGCCCTACGCCGACCACCTTAAAAAACTCCAGCTGTACTCTGTCGCATATCGTCTACTCAGAGGCGATCTTTGCTTAACATACAAGGCCATGCAAACCCAGGGCTGTTGGACATGCTACATTTAAAGAAATCCCAATCCCTCAGAGCCACACACTCCAGGGATCTAAACCTTGTCATCACAATAAACAAAACATGCTGGAGGGATAGGTTCCTGACCCAGAGACTCCCCAGACTCTGGAATAGATTGCCCATACATGTCAAGCAGAGTGCCTCTTTGGTCCTCTTCAAAAGGAACCTTGACGATTGGATGGGAGAAAGGAAATTCACCCCGGGGATCACATCAGTTGCCCTGCTAGACAGGGGTCCAGGGAAGTAAATAGTGTGGGAAGAAATAGCCAGGGAATTGTTATGGCTAGGCTTGTATAGGCCCTAGGGCTGATAGCCTAGTACCAACCTATGAACAAAGTGATAAGGTGTCTCTGGTCTCGTGGCAGTAGATTACACAGTAAATGAAGTTTGGCAACAAACTAAGTTGTTCCGGGACATCTTCATGGTGGGGGGGGGTTAGGTTAATATTAGGGGGAGTTAAGTGGGTTTGGGAGGTGATAGGGCTAAGTGTAGGCAGGGATGGGTGGAAGGAAATGAGATAATGATGGGGAGGGGCTTAGGAGGTTTAGTTTAGTGTAGTTGGGTTAAGCAATCACATGTTGGCGTAAACTTGCTACCCAGCCACCCTCCCTCTTTTCGTTGGTGGGGAGTAGGGTTATTTATCAGTGGGGGTAGGCAGAGAAGAGGGATAGACTTGCCCTCTTCTGTTCCCCCTCTGATGTTTAAATGTTCATTTCAATGATCTGGGGAAAATAAATGAGTAGTTGGAGGAAGCTTGCTGAATAGATAAGCAAGCTGAGGTAAGGATGGTGCCTACTTGGTGGAAGGTAATTCAATGGATGGTGTATGAAGTGAGTCGGGATGCTGATTCATAAGTAAAGTAAGTGAGTAGAGGTATGGACGCTGCTTACTGGGGCAGGATGAGTAGGTACACTGCCCTGATTAACATTACAATGAATGGTGTATGAAGTGAGATGGGACGCTGCTTCATAAGTAATGTAAGTGAGTAGAGGTATGGACGCTGCTTACTTGGGCAGGGTGAGTAGGTACGCTGCCCTGATTAACATTACAAGGACTTTATGCTGTATTTAGGTTCATAGGTTCATACTAGGCTATCTGCCCTAGGGCATTTATAAGCCTAGCCAGAATGTATTAAATGAATAACAATGTCTCCTGTTGAAATTTCACTCCGGTAGATGCAAAAACTTAAAAATATTTTTCCCAAAGTGGAACGGAAATATCCAGGTTGGCGCCAAAACGCCAATTTTAAAATAGTAGCTTAATGCTAATGTATAAGTCCATAAAGCAACGACTATTTAGTCCAAGAATAAACATGATAAAATGAGTTTATTTGGTAAGCGCTTTCGCTAAAAGCTTTGTCAAACCACATACATAGAAACTAACACCAACTATTTATACATACTTAATATCAATTAACTAATTGTGTTAATCAATTGAATTTTAAAGGTAAACATGCACTGTTGTATGAAAACATTGGGTATAGTCATAGTATAATATTAAAACATATAGTTATGTGTAAAATATGAATATTAGTTCCCTTATATTGTATTGGAACCTATAACAAGAATTACAACTCTGCATGAGTAGTTTTTAAAAAAGTCATCCTTATAGTGACTTATAAGTTTAATAAAACTGATGCAATAAAAATGATCATAAAAAATGTATAATATAAAAATAAAAACATGAAAAATGCTTAATATAATTTCTACACATTCACGGACTGATAAATTCATAAGGTCATTATAAATTGCTTTGGACACCTATAAATTCTATTATATTATAATCCTAAAAAACTGAAACATAACATAGCACTATGCAGCATAAATGTTTACCTAATTTAGGAGCAAAAATTAGTTTTTGTATCTTCTTTTCTTCAGGGCTGGTTTTAATGGGACCCTGTCATTAAGGCCTGGGAAGCGATGTGCTTTGGTCTTTATGATCCATTCTGTTTCAATGGACTCTGTCAAATTTCTAATGTCACCACCTCTTGAACTAATTTTAGTCACTTGTAAAGCAGAAAAAGTGAATGTGTGTGTACTGCCTGCACTAATAACATGTTTGGAAAGTGCATTGACTTCAGAGTGAATGCGAATTTGGTATAGATGCTCTCTTATTCTTTCTTTAAACATTCTATCTGTCTTGCCTACATAGTAGGACGGACAAATTAAGCATCTAGCCAAATAAATCACATGTTTGGTATTACAATTCGCATTCACCTTGACATTGATATAATCACCTGTTAAAGGATGTATGAAGGCACTGATATTAGATATATATTGACAGTAATTGCATTGTTTGCAAGAAATAGTACCTTCAAAGTTCATGACATTCATGTCCTTACAGGGGACATCGCCACACAACAATCTATGTAAATTATTTTTATTTTTGTATGCAAATCTGGGTCTTTCTTGTATACATTTGGACACTTCTTGGATTCAGAAGTGTCCAAATGTATACAAGAAAGACCCAGATGTCAAGGTGAATGCGAATTGTAATACCAAACATGTGATTTATTTGGCTAGATGCTTAATTTGTCCGTCCTACTATGTAGGCAAGACAGACAGAATGTTTAAAGAAAGAATAAGAGAGCATCTATACCAAATTCGCATTCACTCTGAAGTTAATGCACTCTCCAAACATGTTATTAATGCAGGCAGTACACACACATTCACTTTTTCTGCTTTACAAGTGACTAATATTAGTTCAACAGGTGGTGACATTAGAAATTTGACAGAGTCCATTGAGACAGAATGGATCATAAAGACCAAAGCACATCGCTTCCCAGGCCTTAATGACAGGGTCCCATTAAAACCAGCCCTGAAGAAAAGAAGATACAAGAACTAATTTTTGCTCCTAAATTAGGTAAACATTTATGCTGCATAGTGCTATGTTATGTTTCAGTTATTTAGGATTATAATATAATAGAATTTATAGGTGTCCAAAGCAATTTACAATGACTTTATGAATTTATCAGTCCGTGAATGTGTAGAAATTATATTAAGCATCTTTCATGCTTCTATTTTTATATTATACATTTTTATGATCATTTTTATTGCATCAGTTTTTATTAAACTTATAAGTCACTATAAGGATGACTTTTTTAAAAACTACTTATGCAGAGTTGTAATTTTTGTTATAGGTTCCAATACAATATAAGGGAACTAGTATTCTTATTTTATACATAACTATATGTTTTAACATTATACTCTGACTATACCCAATGTTTTCATACAACAGTGCATGTTTACCTTTAAAATTCAATTGATTAACATAATTAGTTAATTGATATTAAGTATGTATAAATAGTTGGTGTTAGTTTCTATGTATGTGGTTTGACAAAGCTTTTAGCGAAAGCGCTTACCAAATAAACTCATTTTATCACGTTTATTCTTGGACTGAATAGTCATTGCTTTATGGACTTATACATCAGCATTAAGCTACTAGTTTAAAATTGGCGTTTTGGCGCCAACTTGGATATTTCCCATCCATTTTGGGTAAAATATTTTTAAGTCTTTGCATCTACCGGAGTGAAACTTCAACAGGAGACATTGTTATTCATTTAATACTGGCTTTTTTTCATTTCCTGTTGAATTTCCAGAGTCTGCCAGGGACATTTGTTTTAATACTTTTTATTCTAGCCAGAATGTGTTTGGCTTTCGCCACCCATTTTAAATTTATTTTGCTATGCCCTTTTTCAAGGTTAGTATACTGTGCCTCTGTCTAACAGTGACACAGAAGTGATACCCGGGGTAAACCTACGATCTCCCATCCACTCATCAAGATTCCTCTTGAAGAGAATCAATGAGGGACTCTGCCTAACCTGGACTGGGATTTTATTCCAGAGTGAAGGGAGCCTCTGGGTTATGAATCTGTCCCTCCAGCATGTCCTATTTATTTCAGTGCTGAGGTTCAAGTCTCTCGAGCACGTAGCTTGATGGGATTTGGATTTTCTGAGGTGCAGCATGTCCATTAATTCCGGGTTGGACATGGCTTTATACGTCAGGCACAGATCGCCTCTGAACAGGCGGTATGCCACTGAGTAGAGCTGGAGTTTCTTTAACCGGGCAGCATATGGCATCTGTTTGAGCCCTTTGATCCTTTTGGTGAGGTTTTTTTGGGGTCTTTCCAGTTGTTGCAGGTGTCTGGTAAGGTACATCCCAAAAGGGGCATTATACTCAATTATGGGCCTGATGAGGGATGAGTAAAGAGGCACAATGATGTCCCCTGATCTAGATGTGAATCCCTTCATGATTAGGTGGGCTATATAAAATGTTTTTCTAACCACTTTGGCCATGTGGTTGTCAAATGAGAGATTACTATCAACTTGGGTCCCCAGGTCCCTAATTACTTCTTCTGTACTTAATGGATTACCACCTATGTGGTAATTTGTGGGCACTTTGTTTTTGCCAAAGGGGATGACTATACACTTTTTGGCATTTAGCTTGAGGCCATGGCTCTGGCACCAGTTGTCTGTTTCTATGAGGCCCTTTTGGAGGATGCTTGTGTCGACTGGAGAGTCGATTATGGCGCCCAGTTTGCAGTCATCTGTGAACTTGGTCAGCCACAGTCCTTCCGTGTTGGCCTGTACCTCCGAGAAATATATACCGAACAAGAGAGGTCCCAGGACTGAGCCTTGTGGGACACTACTTGTAACTGGTTTGGAGTCTGACATGGCTCCAGCAATTCTAACCATGTGGGTTCTGTCCTTGAGCCAGTTTGAAATCCATCTAGTGACATAGGGGTTTATATTTAAGCTGGTGAGCTTATCTATAATTATATGATGAATAGTTGTAATTAATAAAGTTGGTGATCATAGCTATGTTATGGAAATTTAATAAAGGTAGTCAAATGTCATTTGGTGTGATGTGTGTTACTGAAAGGGACCGGGACGACAAAAAAGGAGAGCAGCAATAAACAGTAAGTAAAACTTTTTTTAAAAGCAGAGAAGACCAACTGTGAGAATAAGAACAAAAAATGACAGTGTATTAGGCAGATATTATGTATGGGAAAATTTGGTAACTGCTCTGGGTTTTAAAACTCAACAAACTTCTTTTTTTACACATATTGGAACAGAGTTGTAAATTCACATTTGAAACTGATATACTGAAGCTGAAATTTGTGGAACTGCTAAACAATAAACAAGGCTATTTATCAATGGACCAATGATTTGTATTCTGGTAGGAACTTAAATGTTAAAAAGTACTTTGCAGTTTAGAACTTGTGAACTGGAAGAAGATAATGTTAAAAAAGTGCATGCAGGTCTGTGTGAAACTGTTGATAATACTGTGAAAGTTAGAGAGGAGAAAATCTTAGGGAATGGGGGATGGGGATTGGAAGCTATTTTGAAATGTGAAAACAGCATGGTGAAACACTTGCCAAGTGTTATTTTTGAGGGACATTAAGATATGCTGGCCAGCTTAAATCATGTTTCTTTTGTGTGAACTTTTCTCATTTAATTAATGATTATGACAAGGCACAGTGTAACCAGTGCGGTGAGTAAGGACATACAAAAGAAGGTGTGTGCCTGAATGCAAGTTGTAAAGAAAAAAGGGACTCTTTTGGGTGTTCTGTTGAGACCAAACAGTAAATAATGAAAAAGAAGGGGAAAGGGAAAAAACCTAGACAAGGAAAGAGAACAATATGCTGGAGAAAGGGTGAACTAAGTGAAGAAAAAATGTGAAAGAAAAAAAAATACGCAGGGAAGAATGAGGAGAAAGACTGCATGCAGGAAGAGAGGTTGAGAAAAGGGATTGATACTAATAATATTTTTGAATTTCTATCCAGTGTAATATCTGATTCTAAGACTTAAATTTCTTTACTTTCAATGGCAAACACTACAAACAAAAAACTGGTATAGCAATGGGGGCTGCCATGACTCCCAGCATAGCTAACATAGCCCTGGGCTAATGGGAGGAGGACTTTGTGTTAAACAACACAGACTACATGCAGCATATCACATGCTAATTACGTTTTATTGATGACATATTTATTGTGTGGGAGGGTGACACCTTGCAGCTTGGACATTTTATCACTTACCTCAGTCAAACAACCCCCTTCCTGAAGTTTACCTCTTCCCACAGCTGTACATCAACCAATTTCTTAGATATGCAGATTTCCAAGGACACCAACAATAACAGAATATCTACTGATCTATTCAGAAAACAAAAGAAGGCTAACTTATTACTCCACAGTAAAAGTCTACATCCTACAAAAAACAAGTGTAATGTAGTGAAGTCCCACGGCTATAGATCAGCTAGAATTACCACAGAGATGGAATCATTTTTAAGAAACCTGAACAACTTAGCGAATGGATTTTCTAGTGAGAGGCTATGAAAGTCAGATGTTAAAAAAACATTCTGGAACCCATTATAGAACTGAAAAGGACTGAAGCACCTTCACTCAACCTCCCCAGTAGGAGAATGTTAAGAATTTCCACAGAGAATAACAAATGCAAAAATAGCTGCATCCTACCACACTCTTTGGATTATCACAGTATCAAAAATGTTATTGAAGAAAACTGGGACATTGTCACAGGACACCCTTTTCTGATTAACATCTTAGGTGAAGCCCCATCCTTTGTTTATAGGAAGGCCAGGAACATTAGAAGTTTTGTTGAATTTAAACCTAGACCATATGAGAGAAATGTTAAAAAATGTGAAACTAATTGTACGTTTTGTATATTTATACAGCAAATGTATTTATTTATTTAGCAAACATCAATTAAACCAATTAAATGAATCAGGTGAAGTTAAACTGAATAAAATCAACAGTTAATTCCTGTATTCAAAGAGTTCTTACCCATATAAGTAAGTTGCAAACAAAATGCAATATTCCCAATCAAAACTTCTAAAACCCTCAATTTTAAATAAAAATTTTGCATTTTGTTTGCAACTTAGTTATATGGGTAAGAACTCTTTGAATACAGGAATTAACTGTTGATTTTATTCAGTTTAACTTCACCTGATTCATTTAATTGGTTTAATTGATGTTTGCTTTTTACTGGTCAAAACTTGTTATATAAGAAGCATTTGTTTAGTAATTAAATAGATCTGATGAAGCGTGCATGGCGCACGCGAAAGCGCTTATCCCTCTTCTTGTTCTACGTGTTATTTGGAATAAAAGAAAGATTTTTACTCCTTCTCTCGTGGTGTATCCTTGAAGTTTTATCTTGAAATTTGTTTGCCGTTTTGTTTTGCTCCGGGATACTTTGGAATCTAGTGGTATTACTTCACGTTATATATATATATTTAGAAAGCTTATGAGGAAACTATTACTCTATTTTTAGTTTACTTGGATTGCTTGTCTGTGTAGTTAATAAAGGATTTTCGACTGGAAACAGATTGCCTGCCTTGCTTGGATTACTGTCGAATACTTAGTAATTCTGTACAATTCTATATACTTTTTTTTTTTTTTTTACTTAAGACGAGTTTAAGCTTGCTACTTCTACTACTATTGTCTGATCTGATTAATATACATTGATTGACTAGAGATATATATGGACTGAAAATCTTCCACACAGAGAAGTTTCTTACACTGTTTGTTTTTGGACCCACTATACTTGTTTAGTGGGTTGTTTTGAGACTTCGGGGATACCACAGAGATTACTTGTTTTTTTTTTTTTTTTTTCAAATTATGCAGTTGTCATTCCATAGAGATTTAGAAAGGTATTTAAAGTCTAACCAAAATGGGGAAATTATTTTGCAGTTAATAACCATATGTATCCAGTCAGCGTCAGGGTGTCCACATCTCCAACATTTAATTTCATCTTTCTTGTACATTATTGCTAGTCTGTGTGGAGTAAAAAAAGTCTGTGTAAAAATTTCCATGTGAGTGAGAATACGTGCCAGAACAGGGAAGATATGGATTCCTTCACTGACTGTAAAGAAAGTGTTTTATCTTTTTCTGAGAATATGTATCTGTTAACTTCCCTTGAATAATTCCAAAAAGAAACATCTGTTTTGCTAAAATCATTTCTGAGAATTTTACAAATAACTGCTATGCTATGTCATCACAATGAACAAAACATGCTGGAGGGATAGGTTCCTGACCCAGAGCTTCCCCATACTCTGGAATAGACTGCCCATGCATGTCAAGCAGAGTGCTTCCTTGGCCCTCTTCAAAAGGAATCCTGACAATTGGATGGGAGATAGGAAATTTACCTCAGGGATCACATCAGTCACCCTGCTAGACAGGGGTCCAAGGAAGTAAATATTGTGGGAAGAAATATCCAGGGAATTGTTATGGCTAGGCTTGCATAGGCCCTAGGGCCGATAGCCTAGTACCAGCCTATGAATAAAGGATTATTTTTACGTAAACCCAGGAAAAATATTCACTTGTGGAAAGAGTAGAATTAAGAAAACAAAAATTTAAAAATGCTTCCCCTAAACTTAAAAAGATGGAAAAACAATTATAGAGTACTTTGACTAAATGTAAATAGTATTATTAGCACTGTAAGAAGGAGAGGGATACTGGAGTGGTGTGCTAAGTATAATGTGGATATTATTATGTTAGAAGATGTAAGATTCTTGTTAAGTAAAGAAAGACTGCAAACAGAGAAATTGTGGGTTGGGAATAAAATACTGAACTTAGGAAATGAACATTGTTATGTAGTAGCTGTGTTGTTTAAAAAAAAACAGGGATAATAAGTGAAAATGTTGGTAAGGATGGAAAGGTTAACTGTTGTGGATGTGAGGCAGAGAGAATGTGTTTATAAAATTATAAAATGACATCCATATATAAATATCCAGGTAAGAGAGAATCTGTTTCATCAAATATTAGACTGTGTGGTGGTTAACATACAAAATTATGATTGCAGGGGACTCTAATTGTGATTTAAGAAGAAAATGTAAAAAGAAAGAAAAAGATGTAAAAAAATATAGGATGTAATAAAATGTGACAACTTTACTATGTGGAACAAAAGTCAATGAACTTCTGAACGGGAGCACTTGGATCTGAAGCTATTTTGTATTATCAGAACGCTTTGGGGTAGCAGTGGAAGAAAGGAAGTATATTAAAATAGGAAGTGGAATAAAAAAGAATAAATGTAAAATTATAAGATGAAATTGGGAGTGGGAAGTAATGCAGTTACAGAAGGATCATAACACCAAGAAGGACTTCTATATAAACTGGTCTGAATGGCTGATTGAATTTAAAAAGAATTATATATATATATTTTTTAAAGCAGGATGATGTAAGAAAGGAAGAGAAAGTGAAGTATGAGAAAATGTATAGAAATGTATTAGAGTATTTAGAAAATAATACAATAAAGTATTATATGGAAAAAGAAATATATAGAATAAATCAAGAAAAGATAAGGCACTACTATTTAGGCAGTTATATTATTTAGAAGGAAGAAAAGAGGAGGTAGCTGCATATTTGGGTAAAATTGTAAATTAAGTTATTAGTATATTGAGGGAAACTAAAAATATAAAAGGAGAGATAAAAAGAACACAACAGCAAAGTATGAGTATTTTGATATATCATGTGGAAAATATGCATAAGAGTAAAAAGAAAGAAAATAAAAATGGAAGGTGAAAGCAATTCCAGAATGAGTCAAGGAAGAACTTGAAAAATAAATTACTATTAGATAATTGGATGAACCACTTAGAAAAATAAATGTTGATTCAGCATCAGGCCTAGATGGTATTAGATACAGAATGTACAAGAAATTAATGGATTGTCAAAAAGTTTATTTTATAAAAGTACTGAATAAATGTCAGAAGGAATGATTTATTTATAAATTGTTAAGTAGTGGGATATTAACATTTTTATGGAATAAAGATGATATATGAAATAAAAATGGAGACCCTTCACATCAAATAGCACAGACTATGATTTTTTTTCATCAAAATAATACAGAGGAGAATGGAAGGAAGGATGAAAGATTATTATGGAAGAAAGTATATATCGTATAAAAGGGAAGTGATGTCATGAATTGTTATTGGCTGTGATAAAAATGAGGAGGATATTATAAGTAAAAGGGTGGATGTGAAACTTATGGTAGGTGATATTAGGAAGCCGTTTGAAAAAGATGGACATGATACTTCGTGGGATGTTATGGAGAAGTATGGAATAGGTAGGAGTGTGTGTATGTCAGCATATCAAAATAATAAAGTGAGAGAGTTTGTGAATGGATGGCTGATTAAAGGAATATACATGGTGTAGTATAAGGCAACAATGTCCCATGAGTGGAATATCGTCTGTATTGATAATGAATTAAGTAGCTTATAAAATGAAGGATGTTAGATATGTGGTACAAAGGAGGTGGTGATTCTAGCAGTTTTGACATATGCAGATAATATTGTTGTAGTTAGTAAGATCAAAATATGGAAGAAGGAAGTGTTGACTTGTCTGAATGTATGTTTAAAGGAAATGAGGATAACCCTGAATAAAGATAAAAGTAAGTGTTTGGTGGATATGGTGAAAAATTTGGTTGTGTATTTTTCAGTGAATGAAGTGTCTTTGTTAGGGATATAATCTGAGAAAAAATGATGTAGTTATGATGCAATGGGAGGGTTTATAAAAGAATTGAAAGAAATATGCTGTGTATGGAGGCTGTATATATTTGCAGTCAGGAAAAATTTTTATCTGATGAATTCTATAGTATGAGAAAATAACATATATGTCAAATGTTTATAAGATCTTAGAAAAACATGACAAGGAAACTGTAAAATTGCTGTTTTCTTTCATATGGGGTTCAAGATTAAACCTAGTGAAAAGAGACGTGTTGTATATGAGTGAAGATGAAGTGGGGTTAAGGTTGCTAAATCCAGTTGTTTATTCTTTAAACTTGTACAGAGTTTCATACTAGAGAATGTGAAACTAATAGTGATAGTGTTTAAATATAAGTACAAAAACTTCTGGTAGATGATGAGGATAAGAAAAAGAACATGAAATAAAAAAAATAAAAATTATCCAGAAAAAATACTAACATGGAAAATAAAAATTAATACTGCAAGAGATAGAAGGATGTGGTATAATACTGTGTTGAAACAATATTATTATGTAAATCAATTGGAAAATGTATCAGAAGAAGTGATTCAAGCCATTAAAGTAAGGAAAAAGTGGTGTTCCAAGATAGTAGAGTGTCAAGATTTTTTACAGAAACTGGTGATAAGTTACCAGTAAAGAGGAATATGCCATATAAAAAGAAAGTTAAAAGTTCATGTTTATTTTGTGGGAAAGAAGAGACAACTGAGCATGTTTTTGAAATTTAAGAGTGGTGAAACTCTAAAAAACGTTGTGTGAAGAAATTTGTTGAATGTGGATGTGTATGGATATTGTAAGAACCAGAACAAGAAAAAGACAATATGTGAGAAAGGTAGATAAGAATTTATTTTCTGTAATGTGGGTTATTTGGAGTGAAAGATTAAATTAATTAAATTTTGTTTACGTGGAAATGAATTTGGGCAGATACATTGTGAAAAATTAGGTTATGGTTGTGAATGGAGGAGTGGGGGTCATTTATGGAAGAATAATAATGATGATGTTATAAGAAAAATGATTAATAGTAAAAGAAAATAGAAATGTATATATATGCAACTGTAAATATGTACATTTTGTAAATATTTTTATTTGTGCTGTGTTAAATAAAGGACTGCTACAATTTTCATGGGAGGAAGTGTTGCAATGATCTGGATGGTGCTTGCAGAAAGCAGCAGGAAGAGGATGGAGAGGTTGCTGTTTATGTTGTTGTAAATGCTGAGAAAATTACTACATTGGCTTCTTTTGTCTTACCAATTGAATTGCCTGCAAATACAGTCAATGTTGAAGAATCAAAGATTGAAAATGTGGTTTTATGGAGTAAAAATAATGGACAAAATGAATCCTAAAAAGCAGTTGTTCTTATGGTAAAGGAAGTGATTTCAGAAAACAAAAGGGAGCAAGTTACTCCTGTTCCTGTTTGCTAGTCACTGCAGGGATCTGATAGTACTGTAAACACAAACAGATGTTCCTAATGTTATATGTGCTACTATTGTGAAGGGGTAGCAGCCTGCCTGAACTTATTAGGAGCAATAAAAAACAAATCATTACCTGTGGTTTGTACTTCAGCCAGTAAACACTTTATAATTTGTCAAAATGCAGTTTTGACTTTATTATTGCTCCTTTGGGACTTGAAATGAAAATAAATGTGTGTTTATACATGTGAGGAAGGACACCTTTTGTGATATTACCTTTGAGATTGCACACAAACTTCAAAGTGTGCCAATCAGGTGGTTAGTGGTACCACCTTCACTGAGCAGACCATAGCAAATTTGCTGTCTGATAAATTCAGCTCAGACGTCACTTTCCACTCCTCCACCTCCTCCATGAAATACCTATTAGCATATCCTCCCTAACTATTAACAGGGAGCAGGTCCTGACAGTGGTCTCTAAGACCAAAGACACAGCCTCAGTGGTCCCCAACATCCCAGGATACTCCTTAGATAGCTGGAAACATGACCTATCAGGACCACTTAAGTTGCTTTTCAACTATAGCCTCAAAACAGGTTTTATGCCATTAGAATGGAAGACTGCAATGGTTATACCTCTTCACAAGTGTGGACCATCAGCTAACTCCATAAACTACAGATCTATTAGTCTGACTAGTTTAATATGGAAAGCCATGGAATGAATTATCATGGAAGTGATCAACAAAGACACAGGCAACCCTCTGACACTGGACCCAAACCAGTTCGGTTTTGCAAGGAAAGATCATGCTAACTAAACCTGGTGTACTTCTTTGAGAAGGTCACCAAGGCAACGGATTAGTGGAAAACAGTGCTTATCTCCTACCTGGACCTGGCGTGTGTTTTTAAAACAATACCTCACTCAGGTATAGTTGACAAGCTCACTGAACCGGACATAAACCCCTATATAACTTATTGGATTGCTGCCTGCGTCTGAGACAGGACCCAGGAAGTCAAGATTGGTAATATCACCTCCACTAAGACACCACTCACCCGGGGAATTCCTTTGGGCTCTGTGCTGGGACTCTTCCTATTTGGCATCTATTTCTTGGAGGTAAAGGCTAATGTCAAGGGCCTTTGGCTGATCAAAATCACAGATGACTGCAAACTGGGAGATATTATAGATTCCCCCGCGACACAAACATTTTACAAGAGTGTCTAACACAGACAAATGACTGGTGTCAAAGTCACAGACTAAAACTCAGTGCCAACAAATGCATTATAGTGCCTTTTTGGAAAACTGCCACCCAGGCTAATTACTTTATTGACAGAATACCCCTAAGAATTGACCCAATTTTCAGGGATCTGAGAACATATATAGACAGAAATGTGGCCTTTGACAAACATATGGCCAAGGTACTAAGAAAATCATTCTATGTCACCCAACTTATAAGTAAGGGCATGGCATCCAGGTCCAGGGAAGTCACTGTTCCATGTTATTCAGCCCTTATCAGACCCATCCTTGAGTATAATGCCCCTTTGGCATGTACCTAACCAAACATATGCAACAGTTGGAATGCCCGTAAAGGTTACTTACAAGGGAATCCAAGGTATAAACACATTGTCCTTTACAAATTGACTTGAATCCCTTTCTCTATACTTTGTCTCTTACAGGTTACTAAGAGGCCATCTGTGCTTAGCATACAAAGCAATCTTGGACCCAGCTCTGATGGACCTTTTGCACATCTACAAATTGAGCAGTATCAGAAACACTAGATCCAAAGATTTAAATTTTGCTTTTAACATAAACAAAATATGTTTGTGAGACAGATATGAGTGTCAGAGGATCCTCATGCTCTGGAACAGGCTCCCTATCCATGTGAAGCAGATTCCATCTCTAACCCTATTTAAGTGTAACCCTGACCATTGGATGGCAAATCAGAAATTCACCCTGGGTCTGGTCCCCATGTCTCTGATGAACAGAGGCAGACAGCAATGCCCAAACTAACACAGCCACCCTCACATAACCTCTAGAAAATTCCTAACTAACATACTCCCTTCTAATAAATGCCCATGATACTCCGGGACACAATTAGGTTGGATTGCACAGGTAGACTTATAAAGGCCCTGGTGGTTATTAACATAGTATATAACTATGAACTATTAACAAGTACAGACTGTAAAGTTTTCTGTAAAATCTACAGGTTAGACTAAGTCATGTTTTTATAAATAAATTTCATATATGTCTTTTTTGGGATGAAGAGGACACTGATAAGGGAAATGTTAGCAGTGTTATGTGAAATCATTGATATTATTACTCATTTGGTATCTAGAAATCTTCTGAAATGATTTCTCATAAAATGTTTCTGAAATATACTGAAAGCTTATGGTGGTGTTACTAATTTTTGCATATTGTATACAGTATTTATGAAAGTTCCTAGGTTTAGCCCTTAATAAATGGTCACCTTGGTAATAAAATTAAAATTTGTCAAGGTATCTAGCAATGCTGCCCATTAAGAGGCATGTTACTTAATTTTGTGATGAATGCTGTTATAGGGAATGTTCTAGATCTTGTAAGGATGCTTTATGGGAAATAGTGCCACACTTTACTACTATTATTTTTTATGGTGATGATTTTAATCTTATACTTAACTAGGAATATTATATTGGTACTAACCATCAGGAAGTTAAACGTGTATTATGGAAAGTGAGAGCATCTCTTAATATGCAAAAGTTTGACTTTTGTTTTATGTCATCTTTACATGAAATCCAGTTTGTGTATGATGAAATTACTATTTTAGGGATGACTTTATTTTATTTTATTTATTTCAAATTTGTTAACTGGGTTAGTCCAACTGAGTTTGCAAACAAGCCCATTTTCAATGGAGACCCGAGGGGAAAAGCCCCAGCAAATAAAAGTAAAAATAAAATGACAATATACAAATATTAAATAACAATCACAAAACAAAATAATTGTAAAAAAGAAAAGGTTAACTATTTACATTGTATTGATAGTAAGCAACCCATTTTCAGTGGAGACCCAAGGGGAAAGAGCGACAGCAAACATAAGCAAAGATAAACATACAGGACTAAAACTATTAAAAACAACGCTGCAAATAAGAAATTAATTATAAAGAGAAAAACAAAAGAAAAAAATTATGAACATTAAGGATTGCACTGATAATAGTGGACTAAAATTTACTACATATGAGAGTAAAAACAAAAAGATAATCGTTGTTCAAAAAAGGACAATGTATAGATATTGATAGGAAGTGGGGGGGGGGTAGTGTGGAGAATGGGAGCAGACATTTCAGACCCACTGGGATTGTGTTTTTGTTGATAAACATAGCAGACTGTGTGGCACTACATTTTAAAGGAATACACTGATAACAAAAATTCCAAAAAATTATTGTGTATATATAAAAGTATGATGGATTGTTCATTTTCTGATAGACTGGGGAGTTATTTCCCTCATATGTTATAAAATATTAACCATAGAAAACAAAGTTTCCAAAATATTAAGGAAAGTCAAGACTATTTGTGGAAACTCTTCTTAGGCAAATTACTGGTTAAAGGTAACATGAAATGCAAGGATAAAGATTAGCTTTGTATCATATTTGTAATGTTGAAGAAACCCTTTCACATGTATTTTAGACTGTTTCAGAATTCAGTTATTTTGGCAAATGCTTTTAGGTTCATAGGTTCATAGGTTTATACTAGGCTATCTGCCCTAAGACATTTATAAGCCTAGCCCAAATTTTTGTGGCTTACGCCACCCCTTATATGAAAAAATACTGTGCCCATTAGTTTGTTGTGCCTCTGTCCAGCAGTGACACAGAGATGATTCCCGGGGTAAACCTACGATCTCCCATCCACAGGTCTAGATTTCTCTTGAACAGAGTCAGCGAGGTGCTCTGCCTCACATGGACCGGGATTTTATTCCACAGCATAGGGAGTCTCTGAGTGATAAATCTATCCCTCCAGCACATCCTATTTATATCCGTGCTAAGGTTTAAGTCGCTTGCTCTAGTGGTTTTGGTGGATTTGGATTTTTGAGGTGGAGCATGTCTATTAATTCGGGTTGGACATGGCCTTGTATGTCAGGCACATGTCACCTCTGAGCAGACGGTATGCGACTGAATAGAGCTGGAGTTTCTTCAATCTGGCAGCATATGACAGATTTTGGAGTCCCTTTATCCTTTTGGTGAGGAACTTTTGGGGTCTCTCCAATTGCTGCAGATGTCGGGTGAGATACATCCCGAATGGGGCATTGTACTCGATCATTGGTCTGATAAGTGAAGAGTACAGGGAACAATGACCTCACTAGATCTGGATGTGAATCCTTCATGATCAGGTGGGCAATGTAGAAGGTCTTTCTAACCACTTTAGCAACGTGAGTGTCAAAAGAAAGGCCACTGTCAACCTGGGTCCCCAGGTCCCTGATAACCTCTTCTGTGCTTAGTGGATTGCCACCTATATGGTAGCTTGGGGTTACCTTGTTTTTCCCGAAGGGTATGACTATACATTTTTGGCGTTTAACTTCAGGCCATGGCTCTGGCACCAGCTATCTGTTTCCGTGAGTCCCTTCTGAAGGATATCAGTGTCCGATGCACTTTCCACTATGGCCGACCAGTTTGCAGTCGCCTGCAAACTTTGTCAGCCAAAGTCCTCCCATGTTGGCCTGTACTTCTGAGAAGTAGATGCCAAACAATAGGGGCCAAGGACCGAGCCCTGTGGGACACCACTTGTGACTGACTTGGACTCTGACATAGCGCCAGCAACTCTAACCCTGTGGGTTCTGTCCTTAAGCCAGTTTGCAACCCATCTTGTGACATATGGGTTTACATTTAAGCTGGTAAGTTTTTCTACAATACCCGAGTGGGGTATTGTGTCGAAAGCCTTTGCAAGGTCAAGGTAGGCTGTATGGACTGCCTTTCCTCATCAATGGCCTTGGTGACTGTTTCAAGAAGTCGACCAAGTTCAAAAGGCATGATCTTCCCTTGACAAAGCCAAACTGGGTCGGGTCCAATGTCTGCAAGTCCTCTATATCTTTGTTTATGAGCTCCATTATGATCCTCTCCATAGCTTTGCAGGCTAGACTTGTTAAGCTTATGGGTAATTACCAGGGTCCGTAGAGGCGCCGCCTTTGTGGAGTGGGACCACAGTTGCCGTGACGCCACTCCTTGGGCACGTATCCTGTGGTAAGGCTGAGATTAAACAGCTGCCTTATGTGCGGGTTTAATTCCTCATTTAGCTCGTGTAGCACACAGCCGGGGACACCATCCGTCCCATTGATGCTGTGTTTTTAGCTTTAGAGAGAGCAGCTTTCACCTGCGCATTTGAGATGTCCGGGAGGCTACACTCGGCTGGGATAGTTATCTCTCCTTTAGGGGAGAGGGTGAAGTTTGCACTGAACCTGTCTGCCAGTATGTTGGCAATGTCTGTGGGTTCAGTGATTTTTGTATCATTTTGGACTAATTCTGAGCATATCTGGGAGTTTCCACCCAGGTTCCTAACATAGCTGAAAAAGGCCTTATGATTGTCCTTTGAATCCATGGCAATTTTTCTCTCAAAATTGGCCTTAGTTGATTTTATGAGTGCTCGTATTTTTTACTAATAATGATCAGGGTGACTTCCCTTTTATGGATTTTGTTCTATCATGTAATAGCTTTCTCCTCTTATTGTAAAGTTTGTTAATGGCTGGGGTCCACCAGACTGGACGTTTGCCCTTTGTGGAAAGAGTCTTGGTTTTATTTGGGATTGCCTGATCCATGCAGTCCTGGAGGTGTTCATAGAAGGCATTTGTAAGGGCTTCCGCAGCTTGGGTTGTGGTTTCCTCTGGCTCAGGGGCCTTGAAGGATACCACACCAGTCTTGAGTAGTGTGAAGTTTGCTTTAGAGAAGTTCTTCACTATGGTCTTTTTTGTTTGGGGTGGTACATTCCTACAGTGTTAATTTTCTTTTTCTTATCATTTTAAATATGATTTTGTATGAATATTATTATAAGTTTTTGCTTATTGATGTATGTTTAACAGATACATTTTTCACTGGTGTATTTTTGCTAGTGTTGGTGTGTTTGGTTAGCAATATATGAAGAATTATTGTTTAGCAAAAGTTGTGAGTCTGTTTTGATACTGGGAAAGTTTGTAGGGCTGCTGTCTTGAGAAAAGCGGGATAAAGCTTACTATATTTGGCCACTGATATTTTTAGCAAAATTCCTTAATAATTAGAGAAATAAAGCCTTGATTGCAGCCTTGTTGGCTTGGTTCGATTAGAGACAGGATGGGATGGGTGTGGCTATCTCAGGTGGAAGGGTATTTGTCAATGATGCTCCAATAGGGAAGATGTGGTCCAAAGAGGGGAGTTGTACTCGTGTGTAATCGCTGGGTGTTAGAGTTGGGACAGGGAATGGGTAGAGGATATAAAGAGCACCCCACCAAGACAGATATAAAGGCAGCCAAGCCCCCAGGATACTCCACACTCCCTAACTGGCCCCATAATGACACAAGAAAAACTTAGCCAAGCTAGAGTTTTTGTTGTGTGATATCTTAAACCTCCCATAATAGAGGCCCATGGGATATATGCAAATGACCCCTTAAGGACAATCAAGTGTTTCAGCCATATAGCTTCTGAATGTTCATGACTTTTTACTTTTTTCTTTTTCAGTCTTTGTGGATACATTCAGGCCAATAAAGCCAAACCCCACTAGCTGTGGTCATGCATGTTTTGGCGTTCTTATGACCTCATCAACATCAGTTGGGTGAAAAGGCATTTAGGGGAAAATTTCATTCATGAGATATAGAACATATACCAGGTACCAGAAGATGAAATACTTATACACAGAGAAATATCTGATGAGGCAAGGATAGAGAGGGAGAAAAGGCAGGTGTGCTTGCTATTCCCAGTTCTGTTCACACGTATGACCACAGTGCTGGCAATGGAAGTCACAGTTCAGCAATGATGGAAGAAAAAGACATGAGAAAATCTGTTTGCATTATATGCTGATGACTGCATGATAATGTCAGAGGATGTGACTGCAGGAATAGGAGCTTTAAGAAAGACATTCATAAAGGTGGGACTCTGGCACCACAGAGAATAATGAGAAAAGCATACCGTTCAACCTCTTAGCACAAGAAATCTGGACAAAACCTAAAATAATGGAGGGACAATGGCCACATATAAGGACAGATTTTAAATATTGCTGTTATAAACAGACAGTTGCTAAAATAACAGGATTTGTGTTAACATGTATTTTCTGAAGGATATGAAGTCTGAAACTCAAATGTATGTCTCTGTTTAGTGACTTCAATCCTCACTGATTTGCCAGAAAAACACACATTTTATGAGGAATAGAAAAACATATGTGGTAAAAAATCTGGGCATTTTGTAAAATCTGGACAGTTGAGAGGTATGGAGAAATGGAAAAGGGAAGGGAGAATAAGGGAGATAAAAGAGACGGAGTAACTCACATACCTAGCACATCATGATGGGACCACAGTGAGAGAGACAATAGAGAAAAACCCAGAGGTTGTTAGAAAAAAGGTAAGGAATACTCTCTGGGGGGGGTGCATATATATATATATATATATATATATATATATATATTGCTGGGGGAATTAATGCAACAAGTTTGATGATACCACTAATAATCCTCCATGTTCAATGCGACATGCAGACAAACTCTAGGGACAAAAGGCCAAACAAATGCAAAAATACACATAGGACTAGGTCGGTAGAGGCAACGAGGAAATTGTGAGCAAAGCAAAAATAAGAATAAATAGGAAAATGTGGCTTGGGCTCATACATGTACCTATGTACACAATGACACACAACATCATTCACTAGGTAGAAGTGGAAGAGAAGGAGGTTATGCATAACAGAACAATGCAGAGGGAGATGTGAAGAAGGTCACTAAATGACAAATGAAGTGGCACTAAAGGAACTGTGATGCATGAGATGGGGTGAAGCAGCCCCAGAAAGACTATAGGGAACAGAAGGGAAATGAAGAAATCTGGATGAGAAATAGGAGAGTTTAAGAAGAAGATTTAGTATGCAGAAAAAAGGTAAGGTAGGGAAAGATTTAAAACAGTGGAGGAGTTGATATAGAATGCTAGAGGCCCAGTGGTAAAACTACCTGTATCTCTAGGAAAAGAATACAAAGAGGGTAACAGGAGAGGAGAAAAAGAAAGTAGTGGAGGGCAAAAGGAGAGATGATGGCTCTCAGGAGGAAATGAAAGACATTAGGAAGTCAGAGAACCAAACGGCTCTGAGAAGAGCTAAGGAAAGGGATACAGTCAAAAAGAGTGAATGAATAAGAATTGGGAAAGGGAAGAAGGAAAGAAAAGAGCAGCAGGACACTGGCAGAAGATAATACAGGCAGTGCGGCACATTGGGAGAGTGAAGCCTGAGAATAGTGCCCAGATGATATCTAGTCCTCATGAGACTGGTAACACAAGACAGAAAGCTGCATGGGAAAGATGACACTTGGAAGATAAGAGAATAATGCACATGTTTTGGGACTGTAAGTGGGCATGAGAACTCTGAAAGTAGGCATAATGGATTGGGTAGACAAATTTCACAAGGAAGCAGAGCACAGGACTTCTGTATATGAGACATAAAGAAAGAGGGTAGGATATAGAAAGAGAACTAAATTAATTTTATCAGACTGCTGAGTAGATAAAGTCAAACGATCATCACTCAAAAGTGGAAGGGGACTAAAACAATATGAGAGGACAAATTACATGAGCGGCTCCTGGACATGGGGAGAAAGTAGCAAAAACTGAGCAGAATGAGAATGGAAAATGAAAAAAATAGAGATGGAAAGAGGTATTAGGATATTACAAGAATGAAAATCATGCCATGGTGAAGAAGAGGGTAAACATAAAGGGAACACAAGATGAGAGAGAAAGAATAAGGATTGGGTAGGAAATGATGTAGTGATTCACAATTGTGATATGGTACACCATGCATTCGGACTGTGTATGAATGTAATATACTGCATGGAGTTAACATTTAAAAAATAAAGAAGTTCCATCATATGTTACAAACTTAAGAAAGCTAAATTACATCATGAATAAGCCCCGTTTATCACTTCAATTGTTTTTGTATTTTCGAAATCATCCAGTCATATCTCATTAGCTAAATGAAAGATAAATTTTTTTTTTTTACTGCAAAGGCAGTGCTTCTGACTCAGCTTTTATACTGCTGTCCTGGTACCTGTAACTGATGGAAGAGTAGCTGATCTCCTACAGCTTCAGTGATTTTCTTAATATTAAAGTGCAGATTTCAGATGCATAAAACATTATATTGGCGAAACACTCAGCTGGTGTTATGTCACATTTGCTTTCTGTTAAGTCCAATCATTCTGCTTAGTTTTTGGGCAATAGCTCTCAACATATTAGCACAAAAATCTGGACAAAGCCAAAATTAATGGGGGGGGTCAAAGCCTCAAAAACTAAGACAAATTTTAAATGCTGCTTTTATAAACTTAGAAAGTTGCTAGAATAAAAGGTCTCATTATCAAGCACTTCTGAAGGATACGAAGAATGAAACTCAAATGTTTCTCTTTACTTAGTGAATTCAGTCCTCACTGATTTGTTACAAAAATGCCGAAAACCACAAACTGTATGACAGACAGATCAAATATGAGGCAAAAATCTGGGTATATTGTGAAAATCTTGACAGTTGAGAGGTATGGAATCTACCCTGCTGCTTCATACCTCAGTATTTTCATTCTGAGGTCAGATAACATCTGAGAAACATTTTACTACAGTCATCGTATTGCATTTGTGTATGATGTCTTGCAGCCTAAAGGAGATAATAATAAAGCAGTCAATGTGTAAGGAAAACAGATGGTCACATGGGGTGGGGTGGGGTGGATGGAATCTTGCTACAGCAAAACAAAAATATTTCAGTTGTGCTAATGTTTCCTATTACACTGTAGTTGTATCTACTGATTAGATAATATTTATAATGTTTTTCTGGGTCCTGCTTGAGATTCTACTTGCAGAGATTGTGTATCAACATCTTAATCGTAATTTTGTAGTCCTCAGTAAACTCGACTATGATTTGCTGTAGTACTTCCGGGTAATTGGGTAGGGCCCCATTATAACATCTGCCTATAGTTGTATTTGACATATTTTTGTTATTTAGAGATGATGGCAACTCAGGACAACACTACATTTGTACCTATGGTTCTTATGTGTTCTTTCACTGCTGACATGTCGATGATGACATCCATAGCAGAATCTCTTCATTAAAGTTATTTGAATTAAGCTTTACTGGTCTGTCAGAGACATTAGGTGGTCACTCAAATACATTAATTTTGAAGAAATGACTTCTTTCATTTCATCTTGCATCTAGAATTGTGTCTAAGCTTGTCCAGAATCCTAAGTGCTGGCATTTATAGCAACAGATTTTTCTGGATTAGTATAATTGCCTGAGTACTCTTCTATTTATCAAAAATATTTTGTTTGTTTGTGTATATTTGCTAACAGGTAGAGCTGGAATCCACACGGACCTTTTTCAGACTCAGCCTGGGAGCACTGGCAGATTAACTGACTTGCTGGGAGTTGCACAGTATGCAAACAGAAGCTGGGGAAATCAAATGCTGGACCACAGGAAGTGACTTGTTAACAGCTCATAGTCTCTGTACAAACTGCTTCTAATCACTTAAGTTTTCAACCCCCTCAAAAGATTGCAGAGTTGAATTAGTGTTATTCCTTATCTTTTGAAAAAGTTGCTCCTCAGCATTTCTCTGTTTATAGAATCTGACTTGAAATTTATGCTCAGTATTCTAAACAGCTCTATACCCAGCATAGCAAACACTACTATGATGGGAAGTATACTGAACAGGCACTACAGGTAGTCAATCCTAAGTAGAGCATGGTATGAGGTACAGAAGGTCTGTCAAACATCTGCTACATGTGTCTAACAGCATAAACTCTGGTAATTCAACAATCAATGCAATCAGAATGATACTTTTTTGTAGGATTATGAAAACAATAGCTGACTTTACTGATGGAGCTCTTTCCATGATTAATAATTATTGCTGATGCCCATTTAAGACAGTTCCTCTCAACAATGCTGCTTTGTCTCTCAACTAAACTTATATTTTCTTTTGGCAAATGTTATCTGTGTATTATTGTTCCCAATCTTTATTACTTGCCACTGTGATTTTGCAGTTTCCAGAGCCAGCAACAAATGGTGTTTTACAGCACACACCAAGATTACCTGTCCCACTCTGTCTTTGCCTTAGTGTCTATATTGGGTGAGGAATAAAATAAAGTCCACATTACCTACTAACAGGGCTGGCCTTACACTTAGGCCAACTAGGCAATGTGTAGATTTTTTGCTCACACCCTTGTTCTACAAATTGCACCTGCTCTGCAGCATAATGGGCGCCCCGTGATAACATGCCCACTCTACAGCATGATGGGTGCCCCACAATAATGCACCTCCCTGCAGCATGATGGGTGATCCATAATGGAGGTGCTTCATTTAACTTGACCATTCAAGTCAGTGAAGCAATGTCATTTTAGACCTTTAAATTGCAGGTCAGGCAGAGATCAGCCTGATACTTTTTTAATTAAAAGCATATCATGTTCTTAAATCAATAAGAAATCTATAAATACAATGTTCTGGTTTACTGCTTGGCTGGGATTTGGGAGGGTTATTCAGTAGAATTCTGGAGATGAATTATGTGAGATATGAGCTGTGAGATAAGTGCTATTATTATGATATAGGTATTTTTAGTGATACTGGCAGTTATCAGTGAGATATTTTCCGGCAGTATTTATGGCTTTGTGATTTGTGTGTAGCAACTTGGAACCCTGTAGTGGGTGGCAACTTGTTAGTGTGGACTGGGCTAGCAAAGGTGAAGCTTATTACATAGCCATCAGACCTCATATCTATAACTGCTGGGGTGGCATACCTCTCAACTCTCCTTGTTTCTGGCTCACCCTTTTTCTCTATTTATCCTAATTCCCAGTAAAACTGACAATTTGGGAAGAAAAGGTAGTGGATTACATTTAATGACAGTAAGCAGAGTTATAGACTTCTTTTGCTTCAGAAGATGCTTGTCATTTCTCATACTTTTATTTTGTCATGTTAATAGCACTATTTTTTTTAAAAGTGTCCCTGATTATTTTTGGATTTGTCCCTGATTCTAGAGGTAAGAGGGTGACAGATAATGGGTCAGGGTTGGCTGGACAAAAGTAAATTGACGCTCTTTTTGTTTGTTCAGTTTTAAGCAGTCACTACCATTTGGCTTTACAGGACTAGTGTGCATTTTTTAGAAGTAAGATGGACTATTTAATTTGACCCTTGACTTGCACAGAGTAGGTATAATTGCCAGGCAATCTGCAGAGGAAAATGACTAGCTGTTTGCTGTTGCTTATTATTCTGGTTTTAATGGACTAGTGTGATTTATGTGCATCAACTTGCAATATTTTAATGTGTGGACAACTGTTTGAAACAAAGGTGAAATGTATTCCAACAGCAAGATGCTCAACATCCTTTATCACAGTCTGACATATGAGTTGTACAGATGTGGCTATAACTGCTTGCTAGGGGCTGTCTAGATGAAAGTAACTGATCTCCTTGTCACTTACTCAGTTTGCAGTCATTTCTTAAAGGGATAAAATGCATCACAGAATGCCCAGACTGTCAGACCTTCTATTGGGCTGATAGCCCCTACACACCAAGGCTGCATAAGTAAAGATTGACACAAGCTTAATTGTGGCTTCTGCCATGAATTTCATCTAGTCTAAAATGAACCCTGCTCATGGGCATACACAGAAGGTTACCAGTATTTCTTTACCTTTTCTCCCAAACCTCAGAGGTCAATATTTTTGTTCATTTGGGGACATTGTGGTCATTATTTCTTTAACTTTCCTCACAAACTTCAGAGGAGTAAACAGAGGCTCACTAAATTGGAATTGAAACAATGAGCTGTTTAAAACTAAATCAGAAACAATACTATAACTATTTTTTCATTTCTTTTTTAATTTTCCTCACAGTCATACAACAGATACATAGACAGGTGGCTATCTTTTGATGGCGGGTAGAAAAACATTGTTTATATATGTCTGACAGCAAATATGTTCTGTTTTTTTTCAGTTTTGTGCAAGTGTGACATCAGAGGGTTACACTTAAGGTGGTTGTCTTTTGCATGTAGGCATGAGCAGACATGCTGTATATACATAAAGGAGTAGTGACTTGAAATATGATTGTGGTAGTTTCTCCCTTAATTTCCAGCCCTTTTTTGAGATGGTGTAGGGAGGCAGGTGCGATTTCCAGATATAATTTATGTATCATCACAAGCATTTGTCTTATTTGTTTATTTTTACTGCTGTTTGATTAATTTTGAGCCCCGGATACAACTCATTTCTTCCCTGAAATATAAAAAACACTATTGAATTTCTTTTCTTTGTATGATTTTTGTTGAATCAAATGGCTGGTAAAAAGCTCCCCTCAGAGCATCTATAACTACATGGTTTCTGGTGCCTAGTGGTCCGATGACAGCCTGCTTAATGTAATTATTGCAGTGTAGTCTTTGTCAATTTGGATGTGTTGAAAGGATTCAGGGATATTACAGTGTAGTCTTTGTCAATATGGGTGCGTTGAAAGGATTCAGGGATATTACAGTGTAGTCTTGGTCAATATGGGTGCGTTGAAAGGATTCAGGGATATTCCAGTGTAGTCTTGGTCAATTTGGGTGCGTTGAAAGGATTCAGGGATATTACAGCGTAGTCTTTGTCAATATGGGTGCGTTGAACGGATTCAGGGATATTACAGTGTAGTCTTGGTCAATTTGGGTGTATTGAAAGGATTCAGGGATATTACAGTGTACTTTTGGTCAGTTTGAGTGTATTGAAAGGATTCAGGGATATTACAGTGTAGTCTTTGTCAATATGGATGTGTTGAAAGGATTCAGGGATATTACAGTGTAGTCTTGGTCAATATGGGTGTGTTGAAAGGATTCAGGGATATTACAGTGTAGTCTTGGTCAGTTTGAGTGTGTTGAAAGTATTCAGGGATATTACAGTGTAGTCTTGGTCAATATGGGTGCGTTGAAAGGATTCAGGGATATTACAGTGTAGTCTTGGTCAATTTGGGTGCGTTGAAAGGATTCAGGGATATTACAGTGTAGTCTTTGTCAGTTTAAGTGTATTGAAAGTATTCAGGGATATTACAGTGTAGTCTTGGTCAATATGGGTGCGTTGAAAGGATTCAGGGATATTACAGTGTAGTCTTGGTCAATTTGGGTGCGTTGAAAGGATTCAGGGATATTACAGTGTAGTCTTGGTCAATTTGGGTGCGTTGAAAGAATTCATGGATATTAGAGAGTAGTCTTTGTCAATATGGGTGCGTTGAAAGGATTCAGGGATATTACAGTGTAGTATTAGTCAGTTTGGGTGAAGTGAAAGGATTCAGGAATATTACAGTGTAGTCTTTGTCAATATGGGTGCATTGAAAGGATTCAGGGATATTATAGTGTAGTCTTGGTCAGTTTGGGTGTGTTGAAAGGATTCAGGGATATTACAGTGTAGTATTAGTCAGTTTGGGTGCGTTGAAAGGATTCAGGGATATTACAGTGTAGTCTTGGTCAATATGGGTGCGTTGAAAGGATTCAGGGATATTATAGTGTAGTCTTGGTCAGTTTGGGTGTGTTGAAAGGATTCAGGGATATTGCCGTGTAGTGTTGGTCAAGATGGGTGCGTTGAAAGGATTCAGGGATATTATAGTGTAGTTTTGGTCAATATGGGTGTGTTGAAAGGATTCAGGGATATTACAGTGTAGTCTTGGTCAGTTTGGGTGTGTTGAAAGGATTCAGGGATATTACAGTGTAGTCTTGGTCAATATGGTTGCGTTGAAAGGATTCAGGGATATTACAGTGTAGTCTTGGTCAGTTTGGGTGCGTTGAAAGGATTCAGGGATATTACAGCATAGTCTTTGTCAATATGGGTGCGTTGAAAGGATTCAGGGATATTACAGTGTAGTCTTGGTCAGTTTGGGTGTGTTGAAAGGATTCAGGGATATTACAGTGTAGTCTTGGTCAATATGGGTGTGTTGAAAGGATTCAGGGATATTACAGTGTAGTCTTGGTCAGTTTGGGTGTGTTGAAAGGATTCAGGGATATTACAGTGTAGTATTAGTCAGTTTGGGTGTGTTGAAAGGATTCAGGGATATTACAGTGTAGTCTTGGTCAATATGGGTGTGTTGAAAGGATTCAAGGATATTGCAGTGTAGTTTTGGTCAGTTTGGGTGTGTTGAAAGGATTCAGGGATATTACAGTGTAGTCTTGGTCAATATGGGTGCGTTGAAAGGATTCAGGGATATTACAGTGTAGTCTTGGTCAGTTTGGGTGCATTGAAAGGATTCAGGGATATTACAGCATAGTCTTTGTCAATATGGGTGCGTTGAAAGGATTCAGGGATATTACAGTGTAGTCTTGGTCAGTTTGGGTGTGTTGAAAGGATTCAGGGATATTACAGTGTAGTCTTGGTCAATATGGGTGTGTTGAAAGGATTCAGGGATATTACAGTGTAGTCTTGGTCAATATGGGTGTGTTGAAAGGATTCAGGGATATTACAGTGTAGTCTTGGTCAATTTGGGTGTGTTGAAAGGATTCAGAGATATTACAGTGTAGTCTTGGTCAATATGGGTGCGTTGAAAGGATTCAGGGATATTACAGTGTAGTCTTGGTCAGTTTGGGAGCGTTGAAAGGATTCAGGGATATTACAGCGTAGTCTTGGTCAATATGGGTGTGTTGAAAGGATTCAGGGATATTACAGTGTAGTCTTTGTCAATATGGGTGCATTGAAAGGATTCAGGGATATTACAGTGTAGTCTTGGTCAATATGGGTGTGTTGAAAGGATTCAGGGATATTACAGTGTAGTCTTGTTCAGTTTAGGTGTGTTGAAAGAATTCAGGGATATTGCAGTGTAGTCTTGGTCAATATGGGTGCGTTGAAAGGATTCAGGGATATTACAGTGTAGTCTTGGTCAATATGGGTGTGTTGAAAGGATTCAGGGATATTACAGTGTAGTCTTGGTCAGTTTCAGTGTGTTGAAAGGATTCAGGGATATTACAGTGTAGTATTGGTCAATATGGGTGTGTTGAAAGGATTCAGGGATATTACAGTGTAGTATTGGTCAATTTGGGTGTGTTGAAAGGATTCAGGGATATTACAGTGTAGTCTTGGTCAATATGGGTGTGTTGAAAGGATTCAGGGATATTACAGTGTAGTCTTGGTCAGTTTGGGTGTGTTGAAAGGATTCAGGGATATTACAGTGTAGTCTTGGTCAATATGGGTGTATTGAAAGGATTCAGGGATATTACAGTGTAGTCTTTGTCAATATGGGTGCGTTGAAAGGATTCAGGGATATTACAGTGTAGTCTTGGTCAATATGGGTGCGTTGAAAGGATTCAGGGATATTACAGTGTAGTCTTGGTCAGTTTGGGAGCGTTGAAAGGATTCAGGGATATTACAGCGTAGTCTTGGTCAATATGGGTGTGTTGAAAGGATTCAGGGATATTACAGTGTAGTCTTTGTCAATATGGGTGCATTGAAAGGATTCAGGGATATTACAGTGTAGTCTTGGTCAATATGGGTGTGTTGAAAGGATTCAGGGATATTACAGTGTAGTCTTGTTCAGTTTAGGTGTGTTGAAAGAATTCAGGGATATTGCAGTGTAGTCTTGGTCAATATGGGTGCGTTGAAAGGATTCAGGGATATTACAGTGTAGTCTTTGTCAATATGGGTGCGTTGAAAGGATTCAGGGATATTACAGTGTAGTCTTGGTCAGTTTCAGTGTGTTGAAAGGATTCAGGGATATTACAGTGTAGTATTGGTCAATATGGGTGTGTTGAAAGGATTCAGGGATATTACAGTGTAGTATTGGTCAATTTGGGTGTGTTGAAAGGATTCAGG
This sequence comes from Protopterus annectens, assembly GCF_019279795.1. Classification (NCBI taxonomy): domain Eukaryota; kingdom Metazoa; phylum Chordata; order Ceratodontiformes; family Protopteridae; genus Protopterus; species Protopterus annectens. The sequence goes on from NC_056751.1 coordinate 247,224,219, forward strand.
GATATTACAGTGTAGTCTTGGTCAATATGGGTGTGTTGAAAGGATTCAGGGATATTACAGTGTAGTCTTGGTCAGTTTGGGTGTGTTGAAAGGATTCAGGGATATTACAGTGTAGTCTTGGTCAATATGGGTGTATTGAAAGGATTCAGGGATATTACAGTGTAGTCTTGGTCAGTTTGGGTGTGTTGAAAGGATTCAAGGATATTACAGTGTAGTCTTGGTCAGTTTGGGTGCGTTGAAAGGATTTAGGGATATTACAGTGTAGTCTTGGTCAGTTTGGGTGCGTTGAAAGGATTCAGGGATATTACAGTGTAGTCTTGGTCAATATGGGTGTGTTGAAAGGATTCAGGGATATTAAAGTGTAGTCTTTGTCAATATGGGTGCGTTGAAAGGATTCAGGGATATTACAGTGTAGTCTTGGTCAATATGGGTGCGTTGAAAGGATTCAGGGATATTACAGAGTAGTCTTGGTCAATATGGGTGTGTTGAAACGATTCAGGGATATTACAGTGTACTCTTGGTCCATATGGGTGTGTTGAAAGGATTCAGGGATATTACAGTGTAGTCTTGGTCAGTTTGGGTGCGTTGAAAGGATTCAGGGATTTTACAGTCTAGTCTTGGTCAATATGGGTGTGTTGAAAGGATTCAGGGATACTACAGTGTAGTCTTGGTCAATATGTGTGTGTTGAAAGGATTCAGGGATATTACAGTGTAGTCTTGGTCAGTTTGGGTGTGTTGAAAGGATTCAGGGATATTACAGTGTAGTCTTGGTCAGTTTGGGTGCGTTGAAAGGATTCAGGGATATTACAGTGTAGTCTTGGTCAGTTTGGGTGTGTTGAAAGGATTCAGGGAAAAAACACAGATGAACAGCAAGACTGATACTGTTCCCTTAATCAGAATTTTTGTTCAAGCTATCATTGGGTTTGTTTAAAAAAATGTAACATGCACCTCAGAGTATCTAGAACTCCAATGGCTTCTGGGGGCCTTGTGGCCTTCAGACCGCCAGCAAATAAAGTAATTTTCACAGCAGTTACTATAGTATAGTCTGGGTCATTCGGGTTGTGCTAAAAGGATTCAGTGCAAAAAAAATGTTGAAGAGCAAGACTCCGTTTTTTCCCTTAATCATGTTTTTTGTTCAGGCCATTATTGCACGAAAAAGTTGTTACAAAATAGTAAGATATACCTCAGGGCATCTAGAACCCCTATGGCTTCTGGGGCCTCGTGTCTCAGAGATGCCCAGCTTAATGCAGTTATTTCTACTCCAATTTTTACAGTATAGTTTTTGTCAAGTCAGGGTGTGTTACAAGGATTCAGAGAAAAACAAAGTTGAATAGCAAAACTAAATTTGTTCTCTTAATCTCAGATTTTCTTCAGGCCTTCAATGGATATAACGCTTGTTTAAAAAAGTTGTAAAATACACCTCGATTAAGTATCTAGACCCCCCCCCCCCATGGCTTCTTGCCTCAGCTTAATCCGGTTGTTTACTATAGTTATCAGGAGCCTTGCCTACATAAAATATGTTGAATAAATGAATAAATTCAGGAAATAACTAAGGAGCAAGACTATCTGTGAGAAAAGAGGAGGAATAAAGTAATCTGGATGGTGTAGGGTGTCCATAATGGGGAGGCATTGGGTGGTTTGTGTGTGTGCATATATATATATATATATATATATATATATATATATATATGGAGCTACCTGACAACACCGACGCACTACAACACCGACAACGAAATCACCAACACCACATAACCGAAAGTTCACAAACACGAAACCTCACATGCCCGACACACCACAATCCCGACAATCAACAAACAAAACAAATCCCCTGTCCAAAAAGTACACACAAAACACAAGCACACCAAAATCCTTACAAACCCACACTAAACCTTACATACACAACTATCTACAACCTTAACCCAAACCCTAACCCTAAGGTCTGTCACTATCGCACATTCACCTAACCCGCGCCCTGACCCTAACTCACTTAACCCGCCCCTAACCCTAAAGACTGCCATTATCGCACACTCACCTAACCTGCGCCCTAACCTTAACTCACTTAACCCACCCCTAACGACTGTCACTATCGCACACTTACCTGACCAGCACCCTAACCCTAACTCACTTAACCCACCCCTATCCCTAGAGTCCGTCAATATCGCACACTTACCTTACTCGCACCCTAAACCCTAACGTCCGTCACTACCGCATACTTACACAGCCTTTTCACATGTCGGTGTTCTCAGCATCGGGGTTTTCATCCGTCAGTCATCTCAGTTTTCGATCTTCTGGTGTTGGTTTACTCATCGTCGGCGTTGTCAGCTTTCGGCGTTGTCAGGTAGACCCGTATATATATATATATATATATATATATATATATATATATGTTATATATATGTGTGTGTGTCTGTGTGTGTGTGGTCTCTCTCTAGGGGCATCTGTTGGGGGTGGCATCAATGAACCCTTTCACCTAGGGCATCAGTTGAGCTAATGATGACCCTGCCCACAAGGCATTCCTCATATTCCACACATTACTGCATTGTCATGGATTTTGTTTGTCCTTAGAATAAGTAGAGTATGTTTACTTAATTTTAAGTTAGCTTCCATACATCCACAGAAGAACAAATGACTTACATTTATAAAGCCTCTTTTGAGTTAAGGATTTTATTCAATACATTTTTGGTCATTTCTATTCGTCATGTAATCAGGTAGTGCATCTCATAACTTAAAAGACTGCAGGGCAGTTAACAAAAGAAATGGAAATATGTAGCAGAACAGCGAGTATTGAAATATATGAGTGCATTTAAAGATTTCAGAATGCTGGTGTAATATATGATTCTAAAAACACTTTGTCAAAATGGAAAGGTGAAATGATGAATATGAAAGAAAATCTTTAAGGTAAATAAAAAATGTATCTTTTATATAAAGTTTTAAATAAAACCATTAAAATTAATGTACCTTGGTTTGAGCAGTAACAAGTTTCATTTTAAAGGCAATTATTACAGTGCTTCAAGTCAGAAAGTCAAGGTGTATCAGAGTTTATAATAGTTGATACTCTGAGAATTTTGAAAAAATTCAGATTATAGCATCTGTTAAAGTCAAAATGCTCTGTAGTATTCTCACATAAAACTGCTGAAATGTGAAAGTGGTGATTTATTTTTCTAAAGGTCATTCACAAAGTTATTTGGCAAGCTGTTATGATTCATTTGCTATTGCTTGCAAGAGTTTTCTGTTAAAAGATTACTTACACAGCCATCTTCATATATTCATAGGTTGGTACTAGGCTATCAGCCCTAGGGCCTATACAAGCCTAGCCATAACAATTCCCTGGCTATTTCTTCCCACACTATTTACTTCCCTGGACCCCTGTCTAGCAGGGTGACTGATGTGATCCCCGGGGTGAATTTCCTTTCTCCCATCCAATTGTCAATGTTCCTTTTGAAGAGGGCCAAAGAGGCACTCTGCTTGACATGTATGGGCAATCTATTCCAGGGTCTGGGGAGTCTCTGAGTCAGGAACCTATCCCTCTAGCATGTTTTGTTTATTATGATGACAAGGTTTAGATCCCTGGAGCATGTGGCTCTGAGGGATTGGGATTTCTTTAAGTGTTGCATGTCCAGCAACTCTGGGTTTGACATGGTCTTGTATGTTAAGCAGAGACTGCCTCTGAGTAGACGATATGCGACAGAGTATAGCTGGAGTTTTTTAAGGTGGTCAGCGTAGGGCATCTGCTTTAGGCCTGTGATTCTTTTAGTGAGGTATTTCTGCGGCCTTTCCAGTTGTTGCAGATGTCTTGAGAGGTACATACCAAACGGAGCGTTGTATTCTATAATCCATCTAATGAGGGATGAGTACAGTGGAACAATAATCTCCTTTTTTCTGGATGAAAAGCCCTTAGTAATTAGGTGTGCCACATAGAAGGATTTTCTGACTGTTGTGGCGATGTGGTTATCGAAGGTGAGACCACTGTCCACCTGTGTCCCTAAGTCTCTTATAACACTTTCGGCGTTTAGTGTACTGCCACCTATATGGTAATTCACAGATATATGTTTTTTAACAAAGGGGATAACTATACATTTCTTGGCATTGAGCTTGAGCCCATGGCTCTGGCACCAAGCATCTGTTTCTGTAAGGCCCTTTTGTAGAGTATCCACATCATTTGGGGATTCAGTAATGGCTCCCAGTTTGCAGTCATCTGCGAACTTTGTTAGCCAGAGTCCCTTAGTGTTGACCTGTACTTCAGAGAAGTAGATGCCAAACAAGAGCGGTCCCAGGACTGAACCCTGAGGTACTCCATTTGTCACTTGTCTGGAGCTGGATTTGGAGTTGGCTACTTTTACAGTGTGGGTTCTATCAGTAAGCCAGTTAGCAACCCATTGGGTGATGTAGGGATTAATGCCCAGCTTAGTAAGTTTATCTATGATTCCAGAATGGGGGATGGTGTCAAAGGCCTTGGCAAGGTCTAGATAAGCTGTGTGGACCACTTTACCCTTGTCCATGGTTCTGGAGACTGATTTGAAGAAGTCAATCAGGTTCAGGAGACAAGATCGGCCTTCATGAACCCAAACTGGGTGGGTTCCAGTGTTTGAAGGTTGCCAATGTCTTTGTTTATATGTTCCATGATAATACACTCCATAGCCTTGCAGATAAGGCTTGTCAGACTGATGGGATGGTAGTTTCCGGGATCCAAGGTGGATCCCCCTTGTGGAGTGGGATATCTGTAGCTCTGTGCCACTCAGTGGACATGAAACCTGAGGTGAGGCTATGATTAAACATGACACTTAGGTGAGGTGCCAGTTCATATTGTAGTTCATGTGGTCCCATGGATGCTGTATTCTTAGCTTTGGAGAGTGTGTTTTTACCTGTGTGGCCGTTATTACCGGAATTTGGCAATCTTTCGGTATTGAGATGGGCCATTTAGGGGGTGGGGGGGGTAAAGTTGGCACTGAATCTATCTTCCAGGATATTGGCAATATCCTTGGGATCAGTATATTTAATGCCATTCTGTTTTAACTCAGAGCAGATCTGAGCATTGCTGTTTAGATTCTTGATATAGTTATAGAATGCCTTGTGGTTGTCTTTGGAATCTTTGGCAATTTTATTTTCATAACTAGCTTTGGAGGATTTTATGAGGGATCTCAGTTTCTTACTGAGGCTGGTAAGGGAGTTTTTTGCATCCTGGGATTTTCCTCTTTTCTGCAACAGTTTCTTCCTTTTGTTGTAAAGTTTGTTTATGGCAGGGGACCACCAGATTGGCTTCCTTTTTTTGGATGAGACCATCTTGGTTATATTTGGGATGGCACAATTCATGCATGAGTGGATGTGCTCATACAGTGCCTTAGTGTAGGACTCAGCAGTTGAACTTTCCGTTCCCATATGCATGGGTGTCATGAAATTTGTCACTTCTGACTTGAGTAGCATGACGTTGGCTTTGGAGATGTTTTTTTATGGAGGTTTCCTTACGGGGGTGAGGGTGGGGTGTAGATGTTAAGTGTGATTAGCTTATAGTCAGACCTGACTAATGAGGGGATGACCATAGGTGTGGAGCATTAATTTCCCATGTTGGTAATGACCAGGTCTAGGATATTGGAGCCCCTGGTGGGACTATGGATTAATTGATCCAGGGCATTGTAATTTATGAATTTCAAGAACTGTTGGGCAAAGGTGTTGGTACATGAGTAGTTTTCCCAGTTAACGGCAGGGTAGTTAAAATCACCCAGTATTAGGGTGTTTGGTTCTATCTTAATATTTTCCAGTATGTTTAGAAAGGTGTAGTGAGAATCTTGGGGTATGGTGGGGGATCTGTAGCAAGCTACAGTTTGGATTGCAGTCTTACCTAATGTTAGTTGCACCTGGAGAATTTCAGATGCATTGTGTTGGGCATCAAGCCTGGTGGTGTGAATATCCTTGATGAATATTGACACTCCACCTTTAGTGTTTCGGTCCTGGTTTGGTGGCCGAAAAGTGTGGTAAGAGTTGTAGCCTGGTATTGCAGGGGTGCTGTCTGGAGCCTTGAACCAGGTCTCAGTTACTGCACAGATATCGATGTTCTTCATTTTTAGGACTGCCTCAAGAGAGTGCATTTTGAGGTTTAGACTTTTAGCATTGAGTAGCATTACCTTCAGATTTTGCATGCTTGTACCTGTTATGGTGGTGGTTTTGTCCTTTGAACTTTGCCTAAAATAGGCACTATATGGGTGGCAAGAGCCTTAGCCAGTAACCTGAATCCCAGGGGTGACAGGTGCAGACCATCTCTGGCAAAGCATCGTGGTCTGTCAATCATGTCGTCCCAGGCAGACAGATACTGGATCCCCTTTGAATGACACCAGAATCTTAGCCAGTTGTTGAAGTCAATTATTTTGTCCTTATATTTTGGTATCATTCTGGGCGAAGGCAGGATGCTACTCAGCGCTAAGGTCATACCTGCCTGGGCCACATGATCCGATAGCTCTTCCATCTCTCTTTTCATGTAGTCCAGGGAGGTACGTCTCAAGTCATTCACTCCAACATGGACAATGACAGAGTCATATTTGTACTTGTTGTGGAGTGACTTGAGCGCATGTGGCGGATCCTGGCACCCGACAGGCAGCTGACTGTAATTTTCTCCTTGTTCAACCTGGTGAGAGGGACATCAGTGTGCCAGACTATAGAGTCACCTATGACTAAAGTTTTAGGTACATTGTCTTGCCATAGGGGCTGTTGCTGGGTGGCATACTGGTGTGGTGAACTATGTGACACTTTGGTTGTGATTGGTGTTTGTTTGCGTTTCAGCTTCAGAGGTCCTTGTTGCTTGGGCAGGTTACAGTTAACTACACTACACTACATTTGACAAACTCTGTAGTGAATTATAGAAACAGGTGATTCCTGTCCACATTCTGCTTTGCACTAGCCTGAAGTCATAAACTAAAAATAATGATTATATATATTGCACACTACATCTGATATCCAGACAATCTATATTACAAACTCTTTCAACTCTATTTATGTGTGCAGACACCACAGAAATTAGCATAGCTTTAGAGAACGCATAACTCAACCATAAATCAACACATATATTTTTTGAGAAGTTGTGTCACTCCTTGATATCATAGGTTACTATAACCCATCTCATTAAATATTTAAAATAAAATATTGAGCTCTTCCACCCTTATTAAATATAATGAAGTGAGACCATAGATATCAACAGCAGCAGCATATTTAATACTCAAGTCATGCACAGTATTGCGCTCCCATTCACACTATTACAATTGCAGTTTTACTTTCATATATACAACATCCTATTCTTGTGCATTTTGCATCCTCTTTGTGTACAAAGTAATGTACAACTTGACATGCTGAGTAGAGGAAGCATCTCCAAGTACATGTGACTCAATATATATTTAATTTGATTTATGACTCAGAAGTTTGAGATGATTGGATAATTTTATTTACCATTAGTAGGACAACCCAAAGAAGATTCACTTTGTTAAACTGCAAAGGCAGTATGATAGATCTGTTAGTTGGCAAGTGTCATAGAGTAAGGGGGAATTAAGTTCCACATTACAGTAACTGGTTAATCTGTTTAGAAACACGAATAGAGAGATCAAAGATAATCTAATCATTGTCCATGCGGTTCATTTCCTAAAGCTGATTTACGACATATTCCATTGAACTGTAACTACTCGTACAAACTTTGGTAGACTGGAGAAAATGGGTAATGAAAAATCAATGTTGCCCTGGGAATTTGCAGTTCTAAATATCACTACTCAAAATTCACCTAAGGAAAGATTACATATCTTAATTACCCTTTTTGCGTTAGTTAAGTTGTATATTACTCAGAATTGGTTGGATCGCACTAAACTTTCTTGGTCAAGCTTTAGAACTATGGCTGTTCAATATGTATCTTCAGATAAACCTATAACTAAAAGCGTGAATAAGCGTTCCTGCTACTAGAAATACTGGAACCTTCTCCTTGAATGCATTTTAAATGAATAAACTAGATTGTAATGTTTACCATAATTAGTATAAGTTGTTTGAGAATTAAAGTAAACCTTTAATGGGGTTTTTGCATATATGTTTGTGTAAAATTCTGAATGATTTCCTTGTTATAACTGAACATTGTGACTTGATATTTTTTTCTCCCTAGATGTATATTTGTAGCACTCATTGTACGTAACGTATATAGTTTTGTCAGTGATGTCATTGACTTACTTGTTGATTGTTTGTTATATATTGCTATAATCTTATTGTAATTTTCATTTGTCAAACAAATATGTGTTATACATGAAAGACAATAAAACATTTTTTTGAAAAAAAGAATAGAGAGATAAACAGGGAAAGGGATAGTGTTAAAAGCCCTCTTCTCCATCCTCATTAACTTGCATCTTGTGATTTATATGCTGTGGTCTCCTTGTAAGGAAGTTCCCACCATTGGTACAAGCTTTCAGCTCATTGACCAATCAAGAAACGCATTCATTTTTTTTAAAAGCAATACGTTTGGCAGCATAAAATGTCCTTTCTGATTCTGAATATTTTGACACAATATGCTTTTGTGAAGATTAGATACCTCACCTGTGAGCTTCTTTGCTTTTGTTTTAAATCTCTGGTCCTGCCAATTCTGGACTAAATGGTCATCATGCTTGGTGGCCAAAATCTGGCCCTCTACTGGACCATTTGATATATCATTTCGAATATTAAAGTAAATGGCGCTTTTGTAAATAACAGTTAAGGCAGCATTTAAACTTGTTTCACTCATTTTATCTGTCGTTAATCTCTTCTACCACCATTAGTTAATATGCTTACAGAAGCTATTATACTACCTCATAGACAGGAGTTTGATGGGAGTAAATTTTAGTTAGTAACCTAATAAAAAATATACAAATATGTTTAAAAAATGAACTCAACCAAAATGAATAGTTCCGATACAACATGCCCTGAAATTAAAATGTATGTAACAAAGAATCATAGGAAATGTAAGTCTTATGTCCATCTTGTGTCCATTTACTCTCTGTCTAGTACCTACCCTTAGACTGTCCCTCCTTTTTCAAAGTGGATAAGTCTCTCAACCCCCAGTGTGAATTTGTGAATTCCCATCCAATAATCCAAGCCCAGTTTGAAGGAAAATTATGTTTCAGACTAATGAATTTCCAGATGGAGTCTATTCCAGAGATGAGAAAGGCCTCTGTCATTTATAATAAAGCAGTGGCATTAAGGACAGCTTCAGAAGAAAATGTTGACTAATTACTTTTTTTATAAAATACAAAGTCCTTAAAAAATGTAAAGAATTTTTGAAAACATGCAAATTCACATGCTAGTCTGAATTTCAATTCAATATACTTGTAAATCATAACACTTCTTTCTGTTTTGTTTTTAATAGTAACTAAACGTAGTAGCCATAGCATTATTCTTACAGATCAGCATGTCACATCCATTTCTGGTGTGATATGATCTAGTAGCAGACAGACTGGGTGAACAATGGCAGTTTAAATTTCAGCTTCTGACAAATTTGTTAAAAGTCATACTTTTTTGAAGATGGTCACTGCATGGGGTAATATATTGATACTAGGTTGCAGTCACCCTTGAGTTAAGTAAACTAAATGGTTCCAGTCACCCTTGAGTTAGGTAAACTAAATGGTTCCCTTTTGCATCCTCGAAGATGCACTTACCCGAATACGTAAACACCGACATGTCTTCATCAAACCGCGTAAACATCAATTGTCCTGAAGCGTGAAATCTGAAATGTTGAATCATCGTGGTTGGCCCTTCCGTGGTATAGCTCCATAAGGTAAGTGTACGATAGTTACAGAACTTAGGGTTAGGGTGTGGGTTAAGGTAAGTGCATAGATGGCAATGTATGTGAGATTTAGTGTAGGGTTAGATGTAGGGTTTTTTTATGTGTATGTGTGTGGATTATTTATTTTGTTTGGGTATAGCTTGTTAAGGTAAGTGTGCGATAGTTATGGACCTTAGGGTTAGGGTGCGGGTTAAGGTAAGTGCATAGATGGTGGTATATGCAAGATTTAGTGTAGGGTTGGCAGTAGGGATTAGTTTATGGTTAGAAGTAGGGTATTGGTTAGTGTATGTATGTGTTTATTTAGTTTGTTTGGGTAGGTAGTATGTAGCGGGTGATGGGGTGGGACAACTATGATGGTTCAAGCTTTTGAATTTCGTGGTTTAGGGCATTCGGTGTATTCGTAGCTTGCAGAATATGTATCAATGTTTATGTATTAGGTTATTAGGGCTTTCAAGCTTTCAAAATAGACCCAAACTAAATATAAGGGTTGTAGACTACTCATCTACTCATATAGAGATGTGTAACACAGTTGAGGGAAATAACCCTTGACAATATTGCCAATTTTACTAATTATTTGGCTGGAGGTTTTTTCTTTGTACAAAAGTAATATTTCCATGTAGTTGCGATGACTTATTATTCCTTTCCAATTAAAAAAAATAGTAAAATATGTACAATCTTTCCTTTTTACTTTAATATAAAAAATGTAACGTAATATATTACACAAAGAAATTGCTCGCTCACAGCTTCTCTAAAAACAGCACTACCTATATAAATCTACCCCTAAAACCTTAAATTCATAAATTTAAAATTATAAAAAAAAACCTCAGAACTGGACATTGAAGCCACACATTGACCATTAAAACACTTCATTCATAAAAAACTATAAAAACTTCATAAATCACTATTCAACAGAAACGTAGGCTGTCCATACACTGCCTCAGGGTTGACTAGTTTTGGCTTACTTTTTTACCAGCTTCATTTTGCTCTCCACCCTCCTCCTCCTATATCACTTCCTTTATAGCTAAGCACACAATCCCACTTCCTCTCAAAGCTACTCCACCCCATCAACTATTATAAATAACGTTCTTTTTCACAACAGCTCAGAGACCAATAGAACTTAACTGAACAAACAAAACTCATGCTACTCTAACTACCTAACCTGATTAAACAGCAATTAATTTCAGCTGATAATTAGCCTCTGTAAAGAACCATACCACAGTCTTATCAATCCTCCTCTTACAATTCATTCTGAACATATCCTTCTGACTGAAAATAACCACTTCTACTTTATAATAAAGTGTGAACATATCCTTCTGACTGAAAATAACCACGCCTACTTTATAATAAAGTGTGAACATATCCTTCTGACTGAAAATAACCACGCCTACTTTATAATAAAGTGTGAACATATCCTTCTGACTGAAAATAACCACGCCTACTTTATAATAAACTCTTGCCACATATCTGCAATATTTCTCTTGCAAGTTTATAACAAAAATCTAATTTTCACTAATAGAAAGTAGTTCATTATATAGTTCTACCTTGTGCAAACACAGATCACATCCCTCACTTTGAAGTTGCGGAAATGAAATAACTCTTTTTCTGCCTGTCAAGACTGAAGTGGTCATTTTTAATTGTAGATTTTTGCTGTCAACTTAACACAGCACAGGGACCTGTATAATGATGCAGCATCTTTCTTCTTCTGCTGTCAATTTGAGCTCTGAGAACCAGATCATGAAGTGGTTATGTTACAGATAACCCCCAGCTCTACAGGAAATCACTAATTTTAGAGAACATGGAAGGTCAGTAAACCCTTTGCAGATCAGCTGCATTGTAGACATGAACACCAAGTTGATGTACTGTGAAAGAGAATGTCTGTAAGAACAGAACCCACTGGCAAAGCTTTACATTACCTTCATTCTGTTGATCAAACCATTGTAAATGTACAAATATAGTAATCAGGGTAAATTCCTACCTGAAAGGAAATAAAGTAAGGAACTCCAGGCCTCACATAATTCATAGATTAATAGATATTTCAAGGCAATTTCCTCTTAGGACCATATACGCCTTGCCAGTATTCACAATCAGACCATGCCACCCACCTCCTTTCAGGTGGAGGGCTAGGCCAGTCAAACCTGGTGTAAATGTGTGGGGCGATATCCAGTCACACAGGTTCTGTTATAAGGGTTCTAGTTAATTGCACTGTCTAACACATGCTTGAAATATAGTGTAAATCTGTTCCAGACCTGTTTCTCCACCCTGTTTTATCTATTGCTTAAAATATAGGCCATGATTCTGTTATTAGCAGAAGTATTAGATTTACAAAGATACATGCGATCAAGAATGATCAGGTCTCCAGTGCTGCAGTAGGCTGGCATAGGTCTCGCCTCAAAAGTTTGAAAGATACTGAATAAAGGGACAGTGCTTCCAGCCTTTACTGGTAGCTCAGGGGCTATGACCTTTTTTCATATTTAATGTGTCTAGTGAGGTATATCCCAAAGTGGGTGTTCTCAATAACTGGTCTAATCAGTGCTGAGAGAAGGTAATGACAACCTCCTTAGATTTAGATGATATTCCTTTGGTGATTACATTTTGTAAGAAGGATTTCCTGAATACTTTTGTCACATGATGGGTTAATAACTTTCTGTATTTTGATCAAGATGTCCTTCTATATCACTGTTGCAGTATTCTTTACATAAAGACTTTCCTGCCAAGGGTAGCCCAATGTTCAGCCATTATACCAAAGCCTTTGGAATTTAACAATGTTATATGTCACACTTATGCACCCAATGCAAGGTGTAGTGCATAAAGTTGTCATACAGGCATACACACTTCAGAACTTCTTTGCTGCCAGTCCAAAGGCCATCACTGAATGTCAATCTGAACACTCCATCTTCTGTGCTGGCTACCGAGACGTTTCAGATAAGTGCCCCCTTGAGGTTTCTTTTTAGCTCCTTCTGTTTTTATTTTGGTGCATTTACATGTCATCTAGAAAGGGAAAATGTCAATGTGGGAAGCAAATGCTACATAAAGACTGTCACAAGCAGCGTCTCTTCTGTTTGTGTGTTTCTCATGACTGTATACAGTGTTCTGTCTGCCAAGTGTTTGTCCCTGAGACCCTATGTAGTTGTCTCTTATCTTATTCATTTACCTATAGAACTAATGTCTAAAACTGTTGCTGCAAGGTGCCATGGTGGAGTCTTCCAATCCTGAAGGACAGGTGCTTGCCAAGAAAAAGGCCAAAACATTCTGCTATGATCTGGCTGCTATACCACCACCCAGACATATCACTTCAAGACTAGTTAAAGCCTAAAGGATCATCTGACTGCTGTTTCAGATTCTTCTGATGTACCTCCAATGAAGGCTAGCATGGATCTAACTTCTCGTGCATCCTTGAAGGCTTTACAGACGTCCACTCCAGAAGTTTAGATGGAACCTCGGCTGATTAAATCTGAGCTACCAAGGCAATTACCAGAAATTCTAGTTTGGGAGGAAATTCCTTCTAGATTGGTTGAGTGCTGGCAAGGGCCCAAACCTCTTAGCGTTTTTGTGGACAGATGCCCCTCAAAATTAAAAACAGAAAACCAAGCATATTTCCCCTGCTATTAAAGATCCCCAACGTCAATGACAGGATTTTACACAGGAGTTGTTCAATGCCTTAATGGCCTTAAAGCCTCCTCAAGGTGTCTCTGTGCCTGCATTTTCTGGTCATATGCTCCACTTAAGAGGCTCAGAGACTAGGAGTCCTCTGAAGAAGACTTGGATTCTGAAGAAGAGCCTTTTGCATATTCTTCTCAAATCCCTCTCTTTTGGATTATGGGTCTGAAGAAGAGGATTTTATTAGTCCAGATTCTCCCTTAGAAGAACTTTCTTTTGGTGACACTATTGCTCATATGATGGAATATTTCAAATGGGACTGTTCTCTGGTTTCTGATATTCAAAAGATGTGTTAGGAAATTCTCCAGATGGAGTCTCCCAAACCTTCTTGTGTTTTTTCAGTCTTCCTCTTATATGCCTTTTCAGTAGCTTCTGTTGCACTTGATCTCAGCCTCCATCCCCTAAGAAATTTGACAGATTTTACAAGGTGTCTGATGATTGTAAATTTTTGTACAACTGTCCTTCTGCTGATTCATCTGTAGTGTCTGCTTGTTCTGACAAACCTTCTAAAATTTTGCCATCTACTAAACTACTTCCTTATGATAGATAGTAGATCCATGGAACGTCTAGGCAAAAAGGTCTGTACTGCTGCCACCCTGGCTTTTAGGGCTATTAATTACCAGATTGATATGACCAGGTATGTTTTAGCCCTCCTTTCTCATGCTTCTTAGGCACTTTCTGACCTTCTTGATTTAGAAGGGAAGGTCTCGGCCCTTTCTTTATTAGGTTGTACCTTTCAAATAGCTCACCACTCATTTAAATGTACTTCTAATACAGCTGATGCTTCCTTTAGGAATGCTGCATTTGATTCCATTTTCAGATGTTACTCTTAGCTACATCTTCAAACTTTGCTTGATAACATTAAATCTAAATTGTTGGATGGCCCTCTTGATAATAAGAACTCTTTTGGCTCTGCTGCTGCTGAGCATTTTAAGTCCCTCCATGACAAAGGTAAGGCCTTGCAGGAATTAAAACATATTTTTGTTTCTCCTATCCCTAAATTTCAAAGGGATTGTGCATACAAATTTGCTTTTATTTGTAGTCAGTCTTGCCCTCCACCCAAACATAAAAATGATTCTAGGTGTGTAGCCCCTGCTAAGTCTACTCAGGCTCCTACTTCTTAGAAGCCTCCTTTTCAAGACAAACATGGTTCTATCTGACAGTTTTTATCCCCTTTCCCTAGGTCAGGTTCCTTTATCCTTTCATATTTCCCTGCCCCTCCCAGTTGGTTAAGGGTCACTCAGGACTCAGGTTTTGAATATCATTCACCAAGGATATTTCATAGTGTGGATAATCCCTTCCTCCTTTTCTGGGCATCCCTCAACCTCCTCTGGATCAGCCTCCTTTCTTTCCAGAACTGCTTCATGACCTTCTGGCTCAGTTTATCATTCAAGTTGTGCCCCCTGCCCAGGAAGGGAAAGTTTTTTTTTATTCCAGAATGTTCCTGGTTCCCATGAAGGAAGGCACCTGGAGACTCTGTCTGGACCTTTCACAGCTCAACACCTTTCTAAAGGTCCCTTCCTTTTGGATGTTGTTCCTTCACCTTCATACTCTGTTCCCTCTTCTTCTTCAGGCCTTCTCGGTTTCCCTGGCCCACAAGGATGGCTACCCGAACATCCCCATCCATCCCTTTTTTCATGAAGTTTTTACATTTCTCTGTTTCTTCCTTGCATTTTTAGTTCCCTGCTTTGCCTTTTGGCCTCTCTACTGCCCCAAGGGTATTCACCAAATGTCTAACTCCTGTCATTGTCTTCTGCAGGATGAGAGAGATTCAGATTTTTCCTTATCTAGATGACCTGCTCATTCAGGCTTCGCCCACAAAGGTCCTGCTTCACCACCTCCAGTTTTGCTATTTGTCTGTTACAAAGCCTGGGATTTAGCATACATTTTCAGAAATCAGTTCTGGTTCCTCTCAGCATCATATTTTTCTTGGTGGCAGGATCCAGACCATTCCCATGCTGGCATCCCTGCCTCCACCCAAAGCCCTCTCTTTGATCACCTTCTTTCATTTTCATTTTTTCTGCTGATTCGGTCACAGCCAGGGACTTTCTCAGAGTTTTAAGATACATGGCTTCCACCACCCCTGTGCTGTCTCTAGCCAGGCTCCATATGAGAGAACTATAGTGGTACCTCAAATCACTGTGGCTTCAACACTGTCATACATTGGATTTCCTAGTTCCCTTTCTTCCATGTCTTACACTCATGCTTCAGTGGTGGATTCATCAACTTTCTCTCAACCCAAGACTTCCTTTCCAACCTCCACTCCCATCTCAGGAAGTGTTTTTAGATGCCTCAGACAAAGGGTGAGGGCACTCCTTCATTTCCCTCAAGTTCCAGGGTCTCTGGCCTCCCCATCAGAGGTCAGATCACATCAACATAAAAGAGATGGAAGCTCTCCTTTTAGCGCTTCAGGCTTTTCATTCTCTCTTTCTTCCAGGGCCTCTGAAAGTTTTTACAGACAATACCACAATGAAGTGGTATATAAACAAGCAAGGAGACACATGGTCCCACCTTCTTTACAGACTAACTCTTCAGGTCTGAGATCCTACTGTCCAGTATCAAGTGACTTTTCAGGCTGTCTACATATAGTGGCTGACTCTTTGAGCAGGTCCAGTGTACAGGCCCATGAATAGATGCTTCCCTGAGATATATTTCTGGATATTGTCCATCAGTGGGGTATTCCACAGGTAGATCTTTTTGTCTCCTCTCTGAACAGACATCATCTTCTTTTCTGTGCCAGAGTCACAAGCCCTCTGGCTTGGAAGTTGGATGCCCTTTCTTTTTCTTGGAAGGGAATGTTTCTCTACGCTTTCCCTCCCCTTTTACTGATTCCAAGGGACCTGCTCAAGATCAAGTAAGACTCCCCCAAAATCTTGCTCGTGACTCCAGCCCAGGCAGCACTGGTTGCACCTTCTTCTTTACTTAGACAGGAGCAATCATACCAAGTTACCTCACAGGGTGGAACTTCTCACACAAGACAAGTGATCTCTTATCCATCCTCACTTTTCCACTCTTCGGTGGATGCTGTAGGGGATAGAGTTTGATCCCTTTTAGGCACCTCACTGTGGGTGATAGGGTTTTGATCCTTATCAGCACCTCTTTTCTGAGGATGTGCTTAAGATTCTGCAGGAGGCAAGGAAACCCACTACCAGGAAATCTTATTTGTCCAAATGGAACAGATTTTCTGTCTGGTACGTCTCTCATAACCAAGATCCCTTTTCCTCTCTTATTTGTGTGAATTGCTCCATGTTGGGTTTGCATATTCTTCAGTTAAAGCTCACCTTATCAGCTATTTCTGCTTGTCTGCCCTTGAATCCTCCTCTAGCCTCTAGGTTTTAGGTCAAACAATTTCTTAAAGGCATCCTTCATAGTAGGCTTCCTAGGAAGCTTATTCCACCTTGCTGAGAGCTCAGTTTTGTTCTTGAATAAGTCACTTCAGCTTCCTTCCAACATTGTACTTGGAACACAGATCTGAAATGCATAGAGAGGTCGCAAATAATCCTTTGGATAAGCATATGAGGGAGAAAGGAAGTACACATACATTTAACTTTAGAGTGACTGACATCAGAAAGAAGAAAAAAAGTGTGTGTGGGGGGTCTTAACAATGAGTTAGAAGTATGTGAATACTCATGGATCCCACTTTTAGAAGCTGATTGTTTTCCAGGTGTAAATACAGCAGTAAGCCTTAAACCTATTTTAGAAGAAATAAAAGAAGACTGTTAACTTGGAAATAACATCTCGTGTGGATGGGTCATAGTTAAATGTTTTACTTATTTTATGGCTATTCTGATTTTCAGTAACATTTTACCTGTATATATGTCTTTAAACTTGTGCTTAATAAAACGGTGTCATGTGATTAGTCTTATGGTTTGAATTCACTATTTAAATGAAAGTATTTTATCTCTTTTTTTCCACACTGATGAAAGGTTGATCCCGAAAGCTTTGTAATTTTTTTCCTGTTTGGAATAAACACTGCATTTTACCTCAACGTTTCCAGGTTCTGGATTTTTTTACTACTGAACCACAGATGTAGCCATAGCTACCCATGTCCATGGTAATGGCAGCTCTTGTCTGTAGTAGATGATCTCTCATAGTCATCTTTGGAACCTCTGTTTTTTACCCAGAATCTTTAAACAGGAAAAGAGAAGAGAAAACAAAAATTACTGCAAGCAGTTGGAAAAATGTAGGTACATTTCTCTTGACTTCAAAGTCAAAGAAAACTTTATTGTCATTCAGAACTACACAGCAGGGTAGCTGAACAAAATTACAATGCTTCTTTCTCAATGCAGGAAACAGTTACACATATAGACAGAGAAAAAGTAATAAAAAATCGCAAGAGAAATTTAATAAGTAACAATTAGTAAGTAAAGTAGGACAGCAGTGACCCACACCCATCCACGAAAAGGAGAAAAGAAAGACAAGGAACAATATGAAGATAATATTGTCAAAGTAAAATTAAAGCAATAGCAGCATATCTATGATTAGACTGAATTATTAAACAGTTTATATATTGCACTTTACAGTCCTTCAGTGTGTAGGTGAGCTACCTTAGTATTGCATTTAGTTATTGCACATCTATAAAATAAGCCCTTGATAAGCTAGTTATGTAACAGACATCATGGTTCATTTTTCCCAAGAATTCAACAGTATAATGGAAAGTGGAATGAAACTGTTTTTTAGTCTGGTGGTCTTACAATACAGGCTCCTGTATCTCCTGCCTGAGGACAGACGAGTGTACAGACCATTGGCAGGATGTGTTGGGTCACTGGAAATCTTTTTGGCCCTGTTGATGCACCGGCATTTGTGTATATCCTCCAGAGGTGTAAGGGAGGTGCCAATGATTCTTTCTGCTGAACTTACAACTCTCTTGAGAGCCTTCTGATCCTGATTGTTACAGCTCCCATACCAGACTGCAATGGTGTTGGTCAGGACACTTTCAATGGTGCTCCTATAAAAGGTCTGAAGTATGGAGCTTGATCATTTTCCCTTCCTAAGTTTCCCTAGAAAGTGCAAATGTTGCTGAGCTTTTTTGACTGTGCTGGATACAAGGACTGACCAGGATAAGTTCTTTGTGATATGAACACCCAAGAACTTTGTACTCTAGACCCATTCCACTGTCATCCCTTTCATCGCTAGATAGTAGTGTGGTACTTGAGATCTTCTGAAATCAACAAACAACTCCTTTGTCTTGCTGATATTCAGTGCTAGATTGTTGCTGTCACACCAGACCAGTAGTTGATCAATCTCTTTCCTGTAGGACTCCTCCTCTCCATCTTTGACCAGGCCTATAACAGTGGTGTCATCCATGAATTTGATGATTCTGTTCATCTCATGTGTGGCCATGCAGTCATGTATCAGCAGAGTGAAAAGTTGAGGGCTTAAGGCACACCCCTGTGGTAATCCTGTGTTCAGGATGATACTTCCAGAGCTGTTGTCTCCCACACAAACCTTTTGAGGCCTTTCAGTAAGGAAGCTCAGAACCCAGTTGCATAAATGAGAGTCTATGCCCAGTTGAAGTAGCTTTGATATCAGATTCTGAGGGATGACAGTGTTGAAGGCAGAACTGAAATCAATGAATAGCAGTCTTGCATAGCAATTTTTGTCTTCTAAGTGGGTTAATGTTTCATGGAGAGCTAGTGAGATGGCATCCCCTGTACTGTGGTTTGTCTTGTATGCAAATTGCAGTGTGTCCAGTGTCACAGGTAAGACTGAGGCTATATGATCTTTGACCAGCCTCTCCAGGCACTTCATTACCGTCGAGGTTAAAGCAAGTGGTTGGTAGCCATTCAGAGTTGTTGGCTGTGGTTTCTTGGGTAGAAGAATGGTCTCCTTGAAGCATTTCAGAACACTGGCTAGATGGAGTGAGGTGTTGAAGATGTCAATGAGTACTGGAGCCAATTCTGTCGTACATTCCCTTAGTATCCTGCCCATGATGTTGTCAGGGCCAGCTGCTTTTCTCGGGTTGACACATTTTAGGGTTCTGGTGACATCAATTGTATTGAAGCTCAGCACTACTACATCCTTGTCTTTGGGGATTCCGTATGCTGTTGTTTTGTTGTCAGCATCAAACCTACTGAAGAATTTGTTCAGTTGATTCAGAAACTCAATACTATCATCACATGAAGCTGATGTAGGCTTGTAGCTGGTGATGGTTTGAATTCCTTTCCATAGTTGCCTGGTATCCTTCTGGTCCCTGAAGTGACTTTGGATTTTTCAGGACAACTAAGCGAATTCACTGATTACAGCTATCAGCACCAAAAACCATAGAGCTGACAAAAATGTCAAGTTTGCTATGAGAAACTTTTCATTCACTCAGTTCTGGCACATGAAACTGGGCTTCAGAAAAATCATACATTTGAAGATTAATTGTCCACTGCCTCCACAAATATGAAAAGTAAGCAACTGATACTTTTCAACTTTTGCAGAAACAAGAATTTATTGTCAAAATATAATGCAAGTATCAATTTGTCCAAGTAATTAAATATTCTTGTAATCTTAGCAAGCACACAAAAAAACTTTATGGTGCTGACTGCGATATATACAGGAATCAAAGTATCTCACTTGTTGTCAGGAGCGTCATGGAATGTAGTATTTGCTTCCACATTATATACAAACTTCAGTACCAATACTATTCACTGGGGTTCCAACCTCTGTCTGTCTCTATGCCACCAAGCCATGTGAATAATCATTTTACTGATTTCAAAAAACTGCCCTTTGCTTTCATCAGCAGACTGCCCTACCAAAAGATAGCTCCTTCTTACGATTACTACTGCTGCAGTTTTACCAAGAATGTACAAGAATTAGTAGCCATAGCAATGTATTTCAGTTAGCTGAAGATGATATGCAGCCAGTCACCTCAGTTAGTTTTGTTACATGTTAAAATTTTTTTAATTAAAAAAAAAAAAAAAAAAAACTTGGCCAAACAAAATGAAAGAATGAAGGAAAGCTGCATTATACTTAAATGGATGTATGTGCTTTTACCACTGATTGTTTGAAGTTATTGCATTTTGAAGCTTTTGGAATGTGTTTTTATGCTTTAAAATATATATATATATATATATATATATATATATATATATATATATATATATATATATATATACAATACTTTCAGTCAGAGCCTTAGCTAGGGTGGGCAAAGGGGTGATTGCCACAGGTGTAAGCTGCTAAGGGGTATGATCTGATCAGCAATGTGGAAAAGTAATGCTAGAATTCAGTGCATATAGCAATTCAGCATTCTGTTCATTTATTTAAACAGTCATGGTTTAAATGAATCGAATGCATACTGTAATTTTTTGTTTGTTTGTTTTTTAGGAGGGGCAGCTTTAGTTTGAAGGATGGGGGACTGCCAGGTTACCAGTTTTGAGAATTTTTATTCTTAAACAAAAAACATACCAAAATATCAAGAATTTTCAATTTGTGAGAAAGCTTTGAAACTTTTCTCAGGATAAATATATAGATCTAGGTTTATGTCAGATTATCAATTTTCAGAAACTCAAGCTACACAGTTGCAACCGTATGTTCAACTTTCCAAATATTTGAAGCATTTGTATGTAGATTATGGTATAGTAGAGATCAGGAAATGTTCCCTTTTCCCTACTGTAGTGTAGTCTCAGAGTTGGTATATACAATTTGAAGGGAGGTGTGAGGGGCGCAGTCCCTCACAAATACTTAATTTTTGTTGTTTTGTTTCCGTTGAGTTTTTAGGAATTTGAACATATGGTCTTGACCTTATGAAGTTTGATTTTCTAAAACTCAATAGCAATGTCTATCAGCTTTTCCCAGCTAGGGTTCACCACAGTGCATCACCAGTCCACATATTGATTGGCAGTGGTGTTTTTACAGTGTCAAGTTGCCAGACTGGTGCCCAACCTCCACAGAAGGCACACACATACATACCTGAACTTACCTGCATATCTTTAAAACTCACTTGATTACATAGAGGAGATGCATACTCTGCACAGAAGGAGCCCGAGCCAAGAAATGAACCAGAGAACTTCTTGCTGTGAGGCAAAAATCCTAACTGCTGCACCACCGTGGCAAATAATTTAACATAAATCCATAGATCCATGACATAATGGCCATTGTGAAGGCATTTTTGTGTACTTCACAGAATTTTTCAAATGCTACCTCTTAAACTTGCATACTTTATTTCTATTCTAATACATTATAAAAATAAGAAGAACTGTGTTCCATCACAGGTGAAACGTAGGACTTGAAAAGTAATACTTACGAAAATTCCCAGAAATTAAAACTTTAGTACTAAATTTTTAAATGTATGTGAAGGCTGACATTCTCTTGACTTTGAAACAGGAAAGCAAACATATTGTGCAAGTCATGAGATGTGAAGTGTTGTTACTATACAGTGGAAACACTGATCACTATGTAGTCAGGAGACTTGAGAAAATGCAGCATGACATAGTGATATCCAGTTTCTCAAAGCACTGAATTTGCATTTTTTGTACATTTAGGTGAATTGTCTACACTGATGCCCGTGTGAGTTTCAGAGTACTCTCTTTACATTTTAAGCAGAGTACCTCCCTTGCAACCTTTAGAACCAGTCTGGGTGACTGGATGGCTGATCACAAATCTTCATATGGGATACGTGAGGATAATCTGCTTATTGGAGGACATTGTTAGCCTCCTATCAGCACTGGGTGATGTGGTTAAGCTTCTTGATGACCACCCTGGCTGAGAGATTAGTAAGAACCTATGTATAATCCTTTTAAGACTAATCACGTAGGTAATAATAACAGTTTGAATTTCAGAAAGAAAATCACAGAGCTGCAATATCCACTTTGATGTGGTTCAGTTCCCACTCAGCTGGATAACCAAGGGGAGCCCAGGTCCCTACCTTCTTAGAATTTCAAATATTTCAACACCTCCAGACTCCATTTGCTTTAGTTGTTGTCATTGTTTTGCTGACCAGGATACCTCTTGTGATGGACATCTTCTTTCTAAAGAATTATCTGCTTGTTAATGAAATGGGATTATTATTATCATTTTTTCCTATTAAGAATGACCATCATTTATTTTTTTACTGTATTCACATAAATGGAAGCGCACAGCTGATTCAAAAATCTTTGTGTCCCAAAGATGTATTGTTTTGGACATACAGAAGGTCAAAAGATTATTTCCATGGAAGAGAAAGTCGGAAATGCTTTGACACATAATTTTGTATAAGTTGTATAAGCAAAGCATAATTTACTATCTACTAAAATGCCATATGCTTGTTGCTTGGTATGAGCATCCACTGAAAGCATTTTCACTTAGTTGCCTGCATTACAGCACTACATGTATTTATCCCTGACATACGACTAAGTGCTCATATTTCTACATCTTCAGTCAATTTCCAACAGAAAACACATCTGTAACCATAGTGATACGTGGTCATTTTATTCCATTAAAAGGGTGCTGGTAGTACCCTACATTTGACCATCAAAGTTCCATTTGCTCGTCACATTATAAGTAGTACAGATTATAAATACTACACCTCGTGGTGAGCAATGATTAAAGTGATGGTTTCATCTCTGAAAGTTTTATATTAACAATTTTAATTTTCAGATAAAACAGATGAGAAGTGATGATTGAACAAATTAGACTGCACCACTGTTCAATTTGAATCACAGCTGTTTTTTTGAGGGTACATCATGGGCATAAACATCTGATTTGCTTTAGCTGTTTACGTTTAATGTAGCACTTTAGCATGAAGTGCGATGAAGCAGAAAACACAAAAAAAAAAAAACAAAATAGAAAATAAAAATAAAATAAAAAGAAAAAAAGAAAATTTAAAAAAAAAAATCATTACATATTACATAGATAGAAAAAAATAATATAAAGAAATAATATTATATAATAGAGAACATCAGGACAGAACATGACAAAAAATAGAAATGACAAAATATAAAAGCCAGACATGCCATAACATAATTGAAGATGTGAATAAATCAAAATGACATATCTGATAAGAACTAAATAACTAAATAAAAATCACAGTCTAAGCTTTCTAACCATTATGTGTCAAATGCCCACTGTTAAATCACAGTCTAAGCTTTACAACCATTGGACCATAAAGTGATCCAAACCAGAGGAGTGATCCTCCCAGAGAGCTGGAGCTACAACAGAACATAAGGTCTTTCTTACCAAGTTGCTGCACTGCAATGCACTTCTCACCATCTTAGAGAACCAAAACACCATCTGAAATAAAACCTGATGTTAATAAGTATAATTCATAATTCAACCAAGGACCACAAGCTGCAAGAAACAAGGGAAATTCAAAAAAGGAAAAGGATATAAAAAAAACCAGTCCAGGCGTAGTATCTGAAAGCATTCAGAACTCATCACAGATATGTATAGACTCATATGTATACTGTAAAACAGACATATATGGATAATGATATGTAACATGTATTATGTATAGAACTGCATGACTCCTAGTTAGTATGGATCTAGTAATCTCATGACATAATGCCTATGATAATACTGGAAAACATTAGAAACTTAGAAGAGACTCCACACATTCATCCATCACACAAATTAAATCCTGACACAAGATATTAAGTCAAAAGAACTTTACAATAGAAAGAATTTAACAAATTAAAATATCTAAGATATTATCCAGATATTTATGCGGAGAAGAAAGCTTGAGTTAGTTTAAAAAGTTATGTACTAAAACAGTGTTAAAGCTACAGAAAAACCCATTTACAGAATACCCAAAGTGCCCTCTCACCAAAAAACAGAACCTCCAGCACGAAAGAGTATGAGATACCATAAAGCTATTATTTACCACAAATAAAAATAAAGCTAACTAAACAATATAATAAAATTACTAATAACAAGCTGAAAATATAATATAAGTTTTTAAGTTTTACTGTGATCCTGTAGTTTAAAATGAGTTCTCTGACAAATAAAAAATGAGTAAACCAAAAAAAAAGCATGACAAAACACAAAATATAAAACAAATACTCAATTATACATAAGTCAAAGGCATTGAAATTAAGAAATTAAGAGAGAATTAAGAATGGACAATGGACAAATGGATGGAATGTGAAAAAATAATCAAATTCATGTTAAAAAATGTTTTCAAATTTGGTTTTTGTTTGGTCAAGTGATGCTCAACTTCATGCTCAAGGAATTTAAAACAAAAGTAAAGTAAAGCTATAAAAACCAAACAGATTAACTTGGGGAAATCATATCCTGGGAAATATGGAGAAATGAATGAGGCATATGTCAGTCATGGCATATCAACACATTTAGCATCAATGTAAATTTAATGGCTGTGCTTTGTTTTCCACTTTTTCCACTGCTTTGGGTAAAATAAAACTTGCTTTAGAAAAGAAACAGGACACACACATTTGGTATACCAAGTATGGTAGGCACTACATCATCATCCACTTTTAAATATTTATGAAATAATCTGTTGTAACAGCAAGTCATATAAATACAAATCAATAGCTTTGTAAGCCACATAGATTTCATTTTCAGATACTGTAGCATATCTATTAAAATCCTGCAACACATCAAACATATTACTGGCATGGCCTATAGTATCCATAGTAACCAGCCCTCCTCTTTTATCACGGCCCATACAGTGCAGTCCCATATTAATACATTATGGACCACACAGTGCAGTTCCATATTAATACATTTAATAATGCCCCTCTCATCCTGGCCAGATTGTATCAAGGATGGACTAGATTTGAAGTCATGTCTTTCCTTATGTCAGCTTCAATCATACACCTTTTCAAACAGATTTAAGTCTGGGTGTGAGGGATTATATGAACATTTCCTAATAAAGCCCTGTGGCATAACAACATTTTGTGATATCCCCTCAATCAAATAAACTGGCATTAAGCTTCCTAATGAACAGGGGAAGTTCAGTTAAACTGTCTACAGTGTGCATATTCTTCACAGATAAAAATGTGAAACCTTCTTCAAAAAGTCTATAAAATTTTCTGGAAATTTCTAAATGAGTATAATTAAAAACTTTAAAGCCATTAGTTTCTGAAATAATAGTACCTGAGTACTACCTGAGTACTGAGAAAACCATTCAGTTACTGCATGGCTTTCAAGTTATGCAAACCTTTCAAATGAATGCCCATAAAAGCTGCATTTATTGCAGCTGAGGGGTCAGTGGAATAAAGAAGATGTGATAGGGCAGAACAATGTTTTATAAAGGAATATTAGCAATGATACAATCTTTTAAGAGGCTGGCCCTGCTGGAATCAGTATAGAAGAATGGTGCATAGGTGGTTCAGAACCCCTCTAAAGATACACCAGAAAATAATATCCATCCGCAGATTGTTGGAGGTGTAGGAATGCTAATCAGATGCACATGTGATGGACATATAGGGAGGTTGTACCATAACAGAAAGGGGCAAGAGAAGTGTGGAGTAAATTACTGTGAAGACGATATGAGATCAGTGTGACTTACTAGGTTGTGCCAGAAGAAGAGATGAGCAGGAGGAGTATTACAACTTCATCTCCTCACTAGAGAACTGAGAAGGATGATAGCTAAGGAGAGGGTCTGCATGTTTATGCAAAAGGAAGAGCAAGGACCTGTATTCAAATTTATGGAGGGGGAATACACATTGAATAAAAATGGGAATGGGCTGTTCAGTGATTAGCAGACAAATCAAAGTGGCAAAAGCGAGTGACACAGTGGGTAAATATGTAGATAGAATGATTGTCCTAAGTACATGCAGACGAATTACCACAGATAAGATACACTGAGCCCAAATGAAGGTAATGTTCTAAAACATAAAGCCATGGAAGTAGAGTGCTCTGAATTCTGCTATGGGGATTGATACAGCATGACTTGTATGTGTCATGGTGGGGGTTCTCAGAAAGGTATGGTACAGATCAAATTGTAGGATGGTGTTGTGGTTATGCAAGAGGTAAGAATGATTAGAAATGAAAGTAAATTTTGTTATTTTGAAATTAAATGTAAACACTGGGTATTTGTGCTATGTGAATTATGTCAAACATGGCACATGATATGGCAGGCAAATGTGAAATCAACATATATGTATGAAAATATGTGAATATATGTATGTAAATGTCTTATGTATAGTATGTTAGCAATTGTTCTCGAGCTTTTTTCCCCAGGCCTCCGCTGAAAACAGACAGCTCTGTCCAGTCAGACCTCCCCGGTAAACAAATGTAAAATAAAATAAAATAAATGGTATTGCTGAAAAGCTATATTGCTATACAAAAATAAAATAATAAAGTTTAAAAATAATACGCTATCCAAACTTTCTTTGAAAACCTCCTGAAAGCATACATTGTTACTATATGATTGTACAATTGTTACACAGAATCACAAAGGGTCTAGTGAATCGGTACCTAAATTATACTACTGATATCACTATACTTGGGGAAAGTGCAACCTTAATGATACTTACAGAAGTTATACTACTGATAATCTCAGTATACATGGGGAAAGTGCAACCTTAATGATACTTACAGAAGTTATACTACTGATAATCTCACTATACTTGGGGAAAGTACAACCTTAATGATACTTACAGACCACCACTGTAAATGTGTAACAATAGTGCTGCTGTCTTGTATATATTCATACTTCTCAACTTCTTAGAGCATGAAATCTGGACAGAGCCATAAATAATGGGGGGACAAAGGCCCAAAAACAGAGACAATTTTTAAATATTGCTCTTACAAATTTAAGAAGTTGATAGAATGACAGGTTTTGCATTAGCATGCATTTTCTGAAGGGTATGAAGTCTGAAACTCAAATGTCTTTCATTATCTTTTGACTTTGATCCTCAGTGATTTGCCTGTAAAATGCAATTAAATGTGAAACAGACCAAAAATAAGAGACAAAAATCTGAACACTCTGGGAAAATCTGAACAGTTCAGAGATATGATATAATGCAGTGATTTCTGTATAGCAGTTATTGAACTCTATTAATGCTGGCATCCTGCATATGATGCAGTGATTAATGCATAGTAGTTACTGAACTGTATTAGTGTTGTGTCCTATGTATAATGCAATGATTTATGGATAGCAGTTGCTAAACTGTATTAGGCCTGCTGTCCTGTGAATCATCATCATCAGCCCCTTTGTCCCGTTTTTTTTTTTCTACAAGGGGTTGGGGTATCGTGTTAACTGTCGCCAGCTCTTTCAATTCAGTACCACACTCCTGTCTTCTTCAACACTCATGCCTGATTGTCGCAGATCTTCTTTCACACAGTCCATCCACCTCTTTGCTGGACATCCTTGTCTTCTGCTTTTCTGCATGTGTCCAAACCACTGCAGTCTTTTCTCCTTGATCTTTTCTGCAATGGGAGCTACTTTGGCTTCTGCTCTTATGTCATCATTTCTTCGTCTGTTCCACATTGTGCATCCTACCACCCTTCTCACGCACTTCATTTCCATCACCTCTAGCTTCTTCAACTGTTCATCCTTTACTGCCCAGGTTTCTCTGCCATACAGTAGTACTGGTCACACCGCTGTCTTGTACACCTTAATTTTCAGCTTCTTTGCCATTCTTCTGTCATAGGCTACACCTGACACTCTATGCCATTTTCTGCAGCCCCTCTGATTCTAGCTTTAACCCCTTCAGTCAGCCTTCCCTTCTCCTCAACCACCTCTCCCAGATACTTGAAGCTGTCTGCCTGTTCAGCTGTCTTCCCTTCTATCTCTATTCTCAACTTCTTCTGATTTCCCCAGTTTGCTGCCATTACCACCATCTTATCTGTGCTTTGTTTCATCCCATATGCCTTCAGTTTTGCATTCCATTTTCCTATCCTTTGTTGAAGTTTTAGCTCTGAGTCTGCCTGTAATTCCACATCATCTGCATACAGCAACTTTATAGATCTGTCCCCTCTGACCTGTTTGCTTATGTAGTCCATCTCCAGTATGAACAGCAGTGGGCTCAGAGCTGAACCCTGGTATACATCCACTCTGACTGGAAACCCCTCTGTGAGGCCAAACACTGTTCATACTTGAGTCATTTGGTCCTTGTACATAGCCTGCACTAATTCTACCAATATTTCTGGGACTTGAAACCACTGCAGTACTGCCCAGATCAGCTTTCTTGGGGCATTCTCATATGCTTTCTCCAAGTCTAGGAATGCCCAGTTGGACTCTCTTACTCTAGCTTCTTCTCAAGTATCTTTCTCACTGCAAACATCAGGTGATTTGTGCTGCATCCTGATCCAAATCCGAACTGCTCATCTCCCATTTTACATTCTACTATTCTGCGTATCCATTTATCAGTCACCCTCTCCAGAACTTTCATGCAATGTGATAGGAGTTTCATGCCTCTGTACTGCCCACAGTTGTGGATGTCCCCTTTGTTCTTGTACACTGGTATGAGTATGCTTATTCTCTAGTTATCTGGGATACGCCTTTCTCTCTACACTGCTATTAATACCCTCAGGAGCCATTTCTCCCCTTTCTCACCCAGCATCTTTATCGTATCTGCTGTGACCTTATCTGAGCCTGCTGCTTTCCCTGACTTCATTTTCCTTAGTGCCGTTCTTTCTTCTTCTAGGGTGGGCTCCTCTTCTTCTCTCATTACTTCTTCAAGGGTGGGCTCCTCTTCTTCTCTCATTGTAGGCTGCTTCTCGGGCAGTACATATTCTGTGGGGTTTTCTTCATTCAGAAGCTGCTGGAAATACTCCTTCCATCTGCCTTTGATGTCCTGTGGACTGGCGAGCAGGTTGTTGCTGGCATCCCTTATGAAGGGTGTCTGACTATCTTCTTTATCTTTCTGTCTTTATAGGTTCATAGGTAGGTACTAGGCTATTGCCCCTATGGCCTATATAAGCCTAGCCAAAAAATGTACCCTGGCTTTCGCCACCCAAGAAAATTATTTTCCTGTGCTTGTGTCGAGCAGAGCCACAGAAGTGATCCCTAGGGTGAATTTCCCATTTCCCATCCAATCATCAAGATTTTTCTTGAAGAGTGCTAATGAGGAGCTCTGTTTGACATAGATAGGTAGTCTGTTCCAGAGTATGGGAAGTCTCTGGGACAGGAATCTATCCCTCCAGCATGTTCTGTTTATTGTGGTGACAAGGTTTAGGTCCCTAGAGCGTGTAGCTCGGAGGGATTGGGATTTCTTTAAGTGGAGCATGTCCAACAGCTCTGGGTTTGACATAGCTTTGTATGTTAGGCAGAGATCGCCCCTGAGTAGGCAATATGCAATGGAGTAAAGCTGTAGTTTTTGAGACGGTCTGCATAGGGCATCTGTTTGAGGCCAGTAATCCTCTTTGTGAGGTATTTCTATGGTCTTTCCAGTTGTTGTAGATGTCTTGTGAGGTACATACCAGGGGCATTGTACTCTATAATGGGTCTAATGAGTGATGAGTAGAGGGGAACAATGACCTCTTTTTTTCTGGATGAGAATCCTTTTGTGATGAGATGAGCCACATAGAAGGATTTCCTGACCACTGTGGCGATGTGATTATCAAAGGAGAGACTACTGTCCACCTGTGTCCCAAGGTCTCTTATCACATTTTCGGCATTAAGTAGACTACCAGCTATGTGGTAGTTCATGGGTACACAGTTTTTACCAAAGGGGATGACAATACACTTTTTGGCATTGAGATTCAGGCCATGGCTTTGACACCAGGTATCTGTCTCAGTGAGGTCCTTTTGTAGTTTTTCCACATCGATAGGAGTTTCGATTATGGCTCCTAGGTTGCAGTCATCTGCAAACTTTGTTAGCCAAAGACCTTCTGTGTTAGCCTGCACTTCAGAGAAGTAGATACCAAACAGGAGAGGACCCAGGACTGAACCCTGTGGTACACCACTTACCACTCATCTGAAGTCGGATTTGGAATCCGCTACTTTCACAGTGTGGGCTCTGTCCATGAGCCAGTTGGCAACCCATCTTGTGACATAGGGATTTATACCTAGTTTAGTGAGCTTATCTATAATTCCAGAGTGGGGGATGGTGTTGAAAGCCTTTGTGAGATCTAGATAAGCTGTGTGAACCATTTTACCCTCATCTATGGCTTTGGTGACTGCTTCAAAGAAGTCAGTCAGGTTTAGGAGACATGATTTGCCTTTTACAAATCCAAACTGGGTAGTGTCCAGACTTTGGAGATTACCAGTGTCTTTGTTTATGAGTTCCACAATGATATGTTCCATGGCCTTGCAGACCAGGCTCGTCAGGTTAATAGGGCGGTAGTTCCCAGGGTCTGTCGTGGCTCCCCCTTTGTGGAGTGGGATAACCGTCATGGTGCGCCCTTCAGTGGGTACAAAGCCTGAGGTGAGGCTATGATTGAACATGGTACTTAGGTAGGGTGCCAGTTCATTCTGTAGTTCATGTAGAACGCAGCCTGGGATATTGTCAGGTCCCATGGATGCTGTGTTCTTGGCTTTGGAGAGTGTGTTTTTTACCTGTGCAGCCATGATTATAGGAACTTTGCATTCTTCCGGTATAGAGATGGGCCCTCTAGGGGGTGAGAGGGGGGTAAAGTTAGCACTGAACCTATCTGCTTGCCTTGCAACCCGATATAGTTTTTTTGTGCCACTTACTGAGTCACTTTCCAGAAGTTGGTAAAGTGCCTCCGATGCCCTATTCTTTGCTATTGCAACTTCTTTCTTAGTGTCTTTGTTAGCTTTAACCCCTTCAGTCAGCCTTCCCTTCTCCTCAACCACCTCTCCCAGATACTTGAAGCTGTCTGCCTGTTCAGCTGTCTTCCCTTCTATCTCTATTCTCAGCTTCTTCTGATTTCCCCAGTTTGCTGCCATTACCACCATCTTATCTGTGCTTTGTTTCATCCCATATGCCTTCAGTTTTGCATTCCATTCTCCTATCCTTTGTTGAAGGTCTAGCTCTGAGTCTCCTGTAATTCCACATCATCTGCATACAGCAACTTTATAGATCTGTCCCCTCTGACTTGTTTGCTAATGTAGTCCATCTCCAGTATGAACAGCAGTGGGCTCAGAGCTGAACCCTGGTATACATCCACTCTGACTGGAAACCCCTCTGTGAGGCCGAACACTGTTTGTACTTGAGTCATTTGGTCCTTGTACATAGGCTGCACTAATTCTACCAATGTTTCTGGGACTTGAAACCACTGCAGCACTGCCCAGATCAGCTTTCTTGGGACATTCTCATATGCTTTCTCCAAGTCTAGGAATGCCCAGTTGGACTCTCTTACTCTAGCTTCTTCTCAAGTATCTTTCTCACTGCAAACATCAGGTTATTTGTGCTGCCTCCTGATCCAAATCAGAACTGCTCATCTCCCATTTTACATTCTACTATTCTGCGTATCCATTTATCAGTCACCCTCTCCAGAACTTTCATGCAATGTGATAGGAGTTTCATGCCTCTGTACTGCCCACAGTTGTGGATGTCCCCTTTGTTCTTGTACACTGGTATGAGTATGCTTATTCTCCAGTTATCTGGGATACGCCTTTCTCTCTACACCGCTATTAGTACCCTCAGGAGCCATTTCTCCCCTATCTCACCCAGCATCTTTATCGTATCTGCTGTGACCTTATCTGAGCCTGCTGCTTTCCCTGACTTCATTTTCCTTAGTGCCGTTCTTTCTTCTTCAAGGGTGGGCTCCTCTTCTTCTCTCATTGTAGGCTGCTTCTCGGGCAGTACATATTCTGTGGGGTTTTCTTCATTCAGAAGCTGCTGGAAATACTCCTTCCATCTGCCTTGATGTCCTGTAGACTGGCGAGCAGGTTGTTGCTGGCATCCCTTATGAAGGGTGTCTGACTATCTTCTTTATCTTTCTGTCTTTATAGGTTCATAGGTAGGTACTAGGCTATTGCCCCTAGGGCCTATATAAGCCTAGTCAAAAAATGTACCCTGGCTTTTGCCACCCAAGAAAATTATTTTCCTGTGCCCCTGTCGAGCAGAGCCACAGAAGTGATCCCTGGGGTGAATTTCCCATTTCCCATCCAGTCATCAAGATTTTTCTTGAAGAGTGCTAATGAGGAGCTCTGTTTGACATAGATAGGTAGTCTGTTCCAGAGTATGGGAAGTCTTTGGGACAGGAATCTATCCCTCCAGCATGTTCTGTTTATTGTGGTGACAAGGTTTAGGTCCCTAGAGCGTGTAGCTCGGAGGGATTGGGATTCAAGTGGAGCATGTCCAACAGCTCTGGGTTTGACATAGCTTTGTATGTTAGGCAGAGATCGCCCCTGAGTAGGCAATATGCAATGGAGTAAAGCTGTAGTTTTTTGAGACAGTCTGCATAGGGCATCTGTTTGAGGCCAGTAATCCTCTTTGTGAGGTATTTTTATGGTCTTTCCAGTTGTTGTAGATGTCTTGTGAGGTACATACCAAAAGGGGTGTTGTACTCTATAATGGGTCTAATGAGTGATGAGTAGAGGGGAACAATGACCTCTTTTTTTCTGGATGAGAATCCTTTTGTGATGAGATGAGCCACATAGAAGGATTTCCTGACCACTGTGGCGATGTGATTATCAAAGGAGAGACTACTGTCCACCTGTGTCCCAAGGTCTCATCACATGTTCAGCATTAAGTAGACTACCAGCTATGTGGTAGTTCATGGGTACACAGTTTTTACCAAAGGGGATGACAATACACTTTTTGGCATTGAGCTTCAGGCCATGGCTTTGACACCAGGTATCTGTCTCAGTGAGGCCCTTTTGTAGTTTGTCCACATCGTTAGGAGTTTCGATTATGGCTCCTAGGTTGCAGTCATCTGCAAACTTTGTTAGTCAAAGACCTTCTGTGTTAGCCTGCACTTCAGAGAAATAGATACCAAACAGGAGAGGACCCAGGACTGAACCCTGTAGTACACCACTTGTCACTCATCTGAAGTCGGATTTGGAATCCGCTACTTTCACAGTGTGGGCTCTGTCCGTGAGCGAGTTGGCAACCCATCTTGTGACATAGGGATTTATACCTAGTTTAGTGAGCTTATCTATAATTCCAGAGTGGGGGATGGTGTTGAAAGCCTTTGTGAGATCTAGATAAGCTGTGTGAACCATTTTACCCTCATCTATGGCTTTGGTGACTGCTTCAAAGAAGTCAATCAGGTTTAGGAGACATGATCTGCCTTTTACAAATCCAAACTGGGTAGGGTCCAGACTTTGGAGATTACCAATTTCTTTGTTTATGAGTTCCACAATGATATGTTCCATGGCCTTGCAGACCAGGCTCATCAGGTTAATAGGGCGGTAGTTCCCAGGGTCTGTCGTGGCTCCCCCTTTGTGGAGTGGGATAACCATCACAGTGCGTCCTTCAGTGGGTACAAAGCCTGAAGTGAGGCTATGATTGAACATGGTACTTAGGTAGGGTGCCAGTTCATTCTGTAGTTCATGTAGAACGCAGCCTGGGATATTGTCAGGTCCCATGGATGCTGTGTTCTTGGCTTTGGAGAGTGTGTTTTTTACCTGTGCAGCCATGATTATAGGAACTTTGCATTCTTCCGGTATAGAGATGGGCCCTCTAGGGGGTGAGAGGGGGGTAAAGTTAGCACTGAACCTATCTGCTTGCCTTGCAATCCGATATAGTTTTTTTGTGCCACTTACTGAGTCACTTTCCAGAAGTTGGTAAAGTGCCTCCGATGCCCTATTCTTTGCTATTGCAACTTCTTTCTTAGTGTCTTTGTTAGCCAACCAGTAGTCCTTATTAGCCTGTTCAGTGTTTTATCTCCCAGTTCTTCCTGCACTCTTTTCTTTTGATGACTTCCTGGACTTCTGCATTGCACCACCAGCTTTCCTTATGTACCTTATTTCCATACCTGGCGGGGCCACATATCTTTTCTATAGTCCAAACACATGCTGTTATTAGGCGCTACCATTCTTGTTCAACTCCACCTATTTCCTCCTCTTCTTGGGGTGCTAGTGCCCTGAGTAACTCCTTGAACTGTTGTACTTTCTCTCCAGTCAATGTCCAGGTCTTCGGCCTGGTCTCTGTTGACCTTAGAGCCTTCGCTGACAATTGCTTGCACCTGATTGTGGCAACTAGTGGTTTATGTTGTGTATCCTGTATATAATACAGTGATAAATGTGTAGTAGTTACTGAGCTGTATTAATGCTAAATATCCTGCATATGATGCAATGATTTATGTATAGTAGTTACTGAACTAAATTAATACTGGTGGGCTGTGTATTATGCGAGTTAGATGTGTCAGTCTTCATTTTCTTTACACACACACACACACACACACACACACGGCATTGGCAACTCACTAAATCTTCATATACTAAATCAATCACAAGTGTTCTAAACTCAATTAATCGAGAAAAAAAAGACACCTATCCCCTACTAATTATATATACCAACCATAAGTTTACAAAACTGTGAGATTCCCACTCCCCGTTGTGTAGCAGTCCCCCAGAGCAAATGCCAGCATCCTGCAATGAACCAGCAGTTCGACAAAAAGTCTTCCATAGTAAATGTTCAATATAACAAGTATACAGTGAAACACACTGAAACCACAGACAGATAAATTAACTCCACGTTCATATGGTAGTGAAGAAAAGATAAATACCCTTCAAAGGTGATAAAAACAGCTTACACAACTACAATCTTGCAGTTAAAACATACAGAAAAGTTCTGGGACTTGTAAATTCAGTAATTTGGGATAAAGAATAGAGGAGATTGCGCCCATGTAGTTACTATTTGTCAAATGTCAAGTTTCATACAAATCTCTTTATATGTGTGTGTATGAAAGAGAATGTTTTTATGAGGCATACAGCATGTACACATTTGTTGTGAAAGTCTATATTTAATAACATGCTGTTTCAGATTACTGTGGTTAGAGGTGTCACGTTTTCAGATTCTTAAATGGTGACTTTGTGTAGAAGCATGACATTTTCTAAGACAAGTTGCATGCTCAAACAGTGGAAAGGAATGGACTTCACATTTCTTTGCCAAAATAAAATTTCAGTGTTGAGGCATGTAAGTTTCTTATATTATTTTGTATTATATTAGGGTGAGCAGACAGAGAATAATTCTGCAATCAAAGAAAAGTTGGAAAATATTTCTTGTTTTAAAATCTTATGATATTTGTCTATTTTCAGTTTTTTCACAGGACACAACTGTCCAGATAGGAACTCTCCTATGAAAAGATGGACAGATGGTAACCCAAACTATATTTAGACATCTGTACTTGCCATCTTCACATTCAATAAACTGTCCTAGAGTATATTCACAGTGGAGGACAATCATAAAGACTGGAGAAATTTGAGGTAGAAAAGGTCAAAGAATGAGCAGGTATAACTTGAGGTTTTTAATCTTTACGGAACTGAAAAAGGAATTTGCAGATTCTCAGAGATCCACATTGAAGGTATACTTACAGAGCTGTTCATAGGTTTATAGTTGTATACTAGGCTAACAACCACATGGGCCTTTTTAATGCCTAGCCTTGTACCACAAATGTATCTGATAAGTTTGGGTACCCCTCAGTTATTTTAAAGAGTATATTTAAGTTAGGGCTTGGATGGTCACATTTTTACAGGCTGCCTTTTTCCATCAGAAACACAAGTGCCAGTCCAAGAGTGAATTTCCAGTCCCCATCCACTGGCCCAAGTTACATTTGAATTGGGTTAGGGATGAACTCTGCTTTACATGGTTGGGAAGCCTGTTTCAGAGAAAGAGTAGTCACAAACCTGCCCCTCCAACATGTCTTATTTAAGTTAAAAGCAAGGATACTATTTGTTTTGTGGATATGTAGAAGATCCATCAAAGTGGAATCCAAGGATGCCTTATAAGCCAGGCATAGACCACCACTCAGCAGTCTGTAGGAGATGGAGTACAGGGATAAGGCTTTGAGGCAATCCGCTAAGGACATGCTGTTTATGTCCTGTATTTTTTTTTTCTGAGGAACAACTGTAGATATTCCAGTTGATGCATGTGCCTGGTCAAGTGCATCCTGAAGGGGGGCACTGTACTCAATGATTGGTCTACTGAGGCCTGAATATAGTAGAGTGATGATTTACTTGGGCCTAGATGCCATACACTTGCTTATAAATTATTCAACATAGAATGGTTTTCCTACTGTCTTTGACACATCATGATCATAGACCAGGTTGCTGCCTGTATGTGTCCACAAATCCCTGACTGTTGGGTCAACTCTCTGGGATGTGTTACCAATGAGTTAGTTTCCAGGTGAAGTCAACTTCCCACATGACAGGTTTATATATTTGTTGGCATTGAGTTTTAGACCATGGCCGTGTTATAAGTTGTCTGTCTGTTCATGGAAGATATTAGTGTCATTGGGAGATTCCATGACTGCACCAAGTTGGCAGCTGTCTGCAAACTTGGTCAGTCAGAGACACTTGACACTGGCCTTGACATCAAACAAGTAGATGCCAAGATGGAGCGGACCCAAAACTAAGTCCTGAGGGACTCCAGTAGTGACTGGCCTCCTTGTGGAGATGGACTCCACTATCATAACTTATTGGGGCCTATCTGAGAGACAGCTGGCTAATCAGTGGATGACATAGGGATTTATAGAACAAATCAGTGTTGATGCAGTGGTCAACACTGAGGCTGTGAGGTATCCAAAAAGAAGCTAACAGTTGTAGGTGAGGATGTCCAAGAATGCCAAACAGTTCTAATTTTATAAAGTGCCTCAGTTAGGGCTCACCAATGAAAAAGCTGTGACAATCAAGCAATTCAGTGTAAAGTAATGTTAAAAGCGACCTCGTGTTAAAATCTCACAGTTATTCATTATACAAAATCATTAGCCATAAAATATAAGACCACCTATGCAAAAAAAATTCTAACAAATACTATTATCAAAAACTTGATGTTAGACCACTAGTAACAAAAATGTATATATAATAAATACACACACAAACACACACATGTATATATATATATATATATATATATATATATATATATATATATATATATATATATATATTTGATTACATCAAAAGTTCAAAAGACTGAAAATCAAAATATCAAAAACAATTTTAATGCAGGCAACAAAGTGCCTCTGCACCACTGATGTGGGGGGCTGCACCCCCACACCCCCTGCTAATTATATATACCAATGCTGAGATCACAAAACAGTGGAGAAAGAGCAAATTGCACTTTGATTTTCAGTCTGTTGAACTTTTGATCTTCTGAAGGGGACCCACTCAGAAAACCAGCATGCTATATTCTGTAAATACAGCAGTGCAAAAATATATCAGAAAATTTAGTGATGCCAAAAAGGCCAAATAACTTATGTTGTAGAAGCAGATGGCTACAAACAGGTTTTGCCCACTGGTGACACCATCTGCTTTTACAATAAAATAAATTATTTGGCTTTTTTTGGCTATTTGGCATCACTAAATGTGCTGATATATTTTTGTTTAAGTTACTGCTGCATTTACAGAACACAGTGTGCTGGTTTGTTGGGTGAAGTTCTGTGTTTACAGACTGAGTGCACCTATACAGTGATTCATACACCTGAGTTTTTTTTTGGGGGGTGTGTATATATATATATATATATATATATATATATATATATATATATGTTTATATTTTGTAAAACAATATATGTTAGATACAAAATGTGTGAATAAATAAATAATTGGGATAAAAAAATAAATTATTTAAGAAACATACTGTTAACATTTTACAGTTTAGCTGCCCTGATTTTCAATACAGATAAAATCGAAACAGTTTCATTCAATCCAGGAGGATTTGAAGCATTCAGTCTCGGTTGCCATAGCAATTTCAAACATTCTAGTTTGTTTTTCCACCGCTTCCATCTAGTGTAACTATAAAAAAACAGGAATCTTTTAAAATTGTTACAAATAATTTAGTGCTTATAAAGTGAATTATTATATCTCCAACCCCATCGGAATTACCCTTGACATTCCCAAACAAATTGCTGACTCCTTCAATAACTTCTTTACTGAAGTCATCCAGTCACTTGCTAACTCTCTACCTCATGTATCCTCTAATCTGCCCTCCTCCTCACATACCTCATCTCCCATTTTCCAACTCTGCCCTGTCCCCACATCCCTCATCTGTACCCTCCTTTAAAAACTCAAACCCTCTACCCCTTCAGCAGACCATTTGCCTTCTAAATACCTTCAAATTGCCACCAAAGTTATTGCCTACCCAATCTCTATCCTTATAAATAGAACCATTATTGAAGGTACTATCCCAGCCATCTGGAAAGTTTCACATATCATCCCACTACATAAAGGTGGCAACTCATCAGAACTTTCAAACTTCCGTCCAATTTCCCTCCTCTCTCCAATAGCAAAAATCATAGAAAAATGCATCCACATAGACCATCTTCTTCAAAATTCAAATTAGCCCCAGCCAGGCTGTACTGACCTTCTTTCACCGCCACCACTACCTTTCCTTCTCTTTTCTCTGACACATCAAAAAAAACAGTAACAATAATACCCTGTCCTCTGCTATCTTTATTGATCTTCAAAAAGCATTTGACATGGTTAACCATCAGCTACTGCTGAATCTTCTCAAGTCCCTCTCATTTGATACTCAAGCATTACAGTGGTTCAAGTCCTGTCTAGACAATAGGCAACAGGCAGTGCTATGGGAAAACACTCTATCCTCCCACCTACCTGTCACCCTTGGTGTACCCCAAGGATCCATATTAGGCCCTCTTCTGTTCTCTATCTTCATAATTGATCTATCTATTAGTATTCAACAAGCTGTAACTATAAAATATGCAGACGAATCCACGTTAATATCTTCAGCCACAGGGCAGTCTGAACTGCAGTCCCTCACCCAAAATACCTTTGAGCTTGTAGAAGAATGGTTTCTACAGTGGTGTCTCCTCCTTAACCCCAAAAAGACCAAACTCTTGCTCTTTACTCCTACACAAAAGTCCACCCCCACTTAACTTAGCTATCAAATCTAAAACTGGTACAGTCATATCTCCTGACACTACTACTAAACTCTTAGGAGTAACTATTGACCACAGCCTTAACTATGATACTCACATCAACATCACAATCAAATCAATAAACTGAAAACTTGGCTCCCTCTACAAAATAAAGCCCTTCCTTACTACCTTAGCTAGAACTACTATTGCCCAAACCCACCTTATGTCTACTCTCTTTTATGCCTCTCCTGTATATACAAATCTATCCAAATGCAACATCCACAAGCTGGCAGCCTCTTACAATAATATTGCCAGATTTGCTACCAGCTCCCCTTTTAGAACACACCACTGCCTAAATCTGAAGCAGCTTGGTTGGCTTGAATTCCACAATCAAATTTTATTTCATCAACTGAATATTGCACATAAAACCCTTTACCACCCAGAAAACATACCAATTCTCACTAGTCTAATCTGCCCATATAAAAATCTTACAAACCTACGCTCAGCCAATAAACTTCTGGTGTCCATACATAAACCCAACAACAAAGCAGGAGATTCCCTTTTCTTTAATACTGTGGGGAAAAGTTGGAACCTACTTCCCAGTGAACTTACATCACTATCATCAACTACACTCTTCAAAAAGAAACTAAAACAATACCTTAAAAAACATTGGCTATGTCCCTGTTCAAACCCTGACTAAGACTATCTCTGTCTATTTACAACACAATCAGTCTTCCCAAGTTTCTTACTCACCATCTAGATGCTCTAGTTGCTCATATACACCTAAGATGTAATTTACCTCTTTTCTGTCTTCTGAGTTTCTCCCTCTCCACTTACTCTTCCAATCCTGTTTTTCAAATACCTGATCTCCCATAGTCTGCAGAAGGCTTTCTTCACACAACATTCACAAAATAAATAAATAAATAAATAAATAAAAATAAGTATTACCTTATCTTATTTTTGTGCTATTCTTCTGTTCCATCAATCTTTGCTAAATTACCTTAATCAACTGTTTTTGTCTAGCAACCTATCTGCATCTGAAGTTTAATGTTCTGTAACTTATTACTTAATACTTTGTGTGTCTAGTTTGTTTTAATGTGGAGCTTTTCTCCCCGGGCCTCTACTGAAAATGGACATATATCTAGCTAAACTAGCCTGGTCAACAAATGTAAAATAAAATAAATCTCTTGTTTTAATATCATAGTTAATGTTTATAAATTTTTCTATGCAAGTCTCTCTCCATTTTACCTATGGAAAAATGAAGAACAGGTAGAACATTTTAGCTAGGTATATTACTCCCTTGGTGTGACAGTTCCCATATCTCAGTATAATTTCCACACTCCCCCCATTAAAATCCTATTTTCCTGTAAAAATATATTTATATTGGGAGCAACATCCACAATGTTGTGTTCTGTTATTCTCAATTTGATCAGTGGGGTTGTGTCTCAAATTGTTTTGGAGTAGTTTATTTATATTTCTAGCTGTTTTGTATACAAATGGTGGTCCTCCACCTGTTATATTGAAAACTGCTTCACTAGCTTTAAAAATAACCCAATTTTTATAAATAATTTCTCTAATTTTGTCAATTTCTGTATTGTACTCAGTAACTATTGCTAACTCAAATGCCTATAGGGGGACTGCTGATTAATTCTTTCCAGAACACTTTCTATTAGCCTAATAAAGGCCTAAAGCTAACACAACTTCTACTTAAAACTTTCCCATAAATCTTAGTAATAAAATGCTCAGGATATCCCCTATCTTTAAACATTAGAGTCAATTTTGCACTTTCTTCCATGAACATATTATCA
The DNA here is from genome assembly GCF_019279795.1 of Protopterus annectens. NCBI lineage: Eukaryota > Metazoa > Chordata > Ceratodontiformes > Protopteridae > Protopterus > Protopterus annectens. The sequence continues at coordinate 247,265,223 of NC_056751.1, forward strand.
TCAGAAATCGTTCTAGATGATCATATAAATTGTCCCATCACAATTCCTTTCTTAACAGTATAGGGTGAAAACTTAAGAAATGTATAATTATTACTAAAAGTAGGCTTACTATATATATATATATATATATATATATATATATATATATATATATATATATATATATATCAGATTTAAAACCTTCATTTTTTTCTTAAAAATTGCAACAACCAAATATTTTTTTCTTTCACCATGCTGTATGTAGGTGAATTTCAAAAAAATTGTAGTCTCATTTAAAATATTTTACAAATTCATCAATTTCAGCTTTTTGCCCAATCCATAAAATAAATATGTCATCCAAATATCTCATATATAAGCACCAACAAGGATAGAAGTCAAAATGTAATACAAATTTCTTCTCTCAAGTATATAGGGCAAGATTAGCAAAAGTCACAGTACAGGCTGCCCCCTAGCTACTCCTCTCAACAGTTAATATATTTCACCTTCAAAAAAGATGGAGTTATTCTGTAGAACAATTTCTGTGCTTTCACTAATTGTTCTTATGTTATTAGTAGTCAAAAAAATCTAGGTCCAGTAGTGCTTCCTGAAAATATTCCATCCCTTCCTTACATGGAATGCATGTAGAAAGGTCCACTACATCATTTGCTAAAAAAAAAAATCTGTTGTACACATTGTTCTTTCCTAAATCTAGGCCATTGTTAATCATTTCCATTTTAATTTTTTCCATGGCTTTGCATATCAGAATTGTGACAACCATGGGTCTGCATTTACTGGGATAAGTAGATGACCTACACTTCTGCAAACGGAAGACTGTTGTAGTACTCCATTCACAAGGCAAGAAGTCTATCTGAAGGCTACGGTTAAATAGTGACTTTAGAGGTCCTGATAGGTCATGCTTCATGCTATTTGGCAGGCATCCCCGGATATTATCTGGGGTCATCAATCTAGTTTTTGAGAGTGCATCGAGGACCTGTTTTCTAATGATGATGTCATCATCCTCCTCCTTCTTTTTCCCATTTTCTGCATGGGGTCAGAATGTTGTGCCAAGTGTTGCCACTTCTCTCTATTCAATGCCATTCTCTTGACCACCACTGAACTCTTGAATTTGGTTGTTTTATAGTGTGCAGCAACTGTGCAGTGATATTTTCTGGTTTCCTTGTGTTACCTGTGATGACATGGACCTCCATTTGTTGTTTACAAGAAGCTCAAGCATGTCATCCTGTTTGAACAGCCTTGAGGAATGTTTGTTTTTGATGTAAACCAAGACATCTGCACCTTTATTCCCTGTCTGTGCAGTAGTTTATCTAAATGCTTGGAAAGTACTGTAGCTCTGCACTGCCAAGGCACTGTCAGCTGCTTTAAACCATGTCTCAGTAATTGCACAAATATCTGCATTCTCTAGGGTTAGAAAAGTTTGGAGAAATTGGAGTTTCTTGTTTAGATCTTTGGAATTCAGCAGTAACATCTTTAGATTTTGCTACGTCAAAAGGTTGGTTAGTTTGGCAGTATCTGAAAAGGTACTAAGGGGAAGGACAATGCTTTACCAATAGTCAAAAGTCTAGATGGGACGGTGCAGATGGCAAAGCAGCATGGTGGTCTGACCATATCCACCCATGCTGACAAATATTGTATCCCCTTGCAGTGACTCCATATAACAAACCAAATATTAAAGTCAATCGTCTTCTGTTCGTATTGTGGGATTATCCTTGAAGAAAGTAGAATGCTGCTTAGGCCTAGGCTAATACCAGCCTGGGAGACTCAATCTGAGAGTTCCATCGTGTCTCTCTTTATATAGTCCAGTGATGTATTTCTCAGGTTATTTACACCCACATGGACTATAACTGAAATGGTCCTTGGTGTATCACTGTTGTGCCACAGAATGGTGTAGCAAACAAAGCCCTGAGTTATTAATAGAATTCAATACACAATGGGATAGCACCCTGTATGTAGTCTGGTCCCATTTCATGTGCTTAGTACTACATGTTTGGACTACAAATGCAGATGACGGTGCGGTGGTGTAGCAGTAGCATTGTTGCCTCACAGCAAGGGGTTCTCCGGTTTGATTCTTGGCTGGGGTGCCTTCTGTGCAGAGTCTGCATGTCTTCCCTGCATTCATGCGGGGTTCCTCTAGGTGCTCTGGTTTCCTCCCACATCACAAAGACATGCATCTGGAGCATTTCTCCCTGGGCCTGCACTGAAAATTGGCTTCATTCCAAGTCAGACTTTCCCAGTAAACAAATGTTAAATAAATAAAGTAAAGATGATCTCCCCATAATTGTATATTATTCAAACACAGTGTACCAGTAGAGTACGGGCCAGTGTCTGCTACATAAGGTACAGGGCAGAAGTTCTTACCTGCTATGGCTAAATTGTTGTGTAGCACATCAGTGCCTAAAAATGTATACATACATAAATAAAATCTGTCCTTTATATGGTAAACAAAATTCTACTGGCAATGGAAATCCCTGAGATGCAAGCAAACCAAATTTGTCTCCACTGCTCATATAATGCTACTGTTAAGTTCAGGCCAATGGGAACTGTTAGAGTACCAGATCCCTTCATTATCACAATATGGTAATTATCCTATTTGTTTTAACCCTTATTTTCATAACATTGACACTCATTAGATTTTTTTGGTCTGTTTCATGAAAGATTTCTGAAAGATTTTAAGGACAGTAATAAATCTGATATTTTATGTTATTTTATTCCAAGTCTGGAACCCAGGACCCTGTACAACTACAGTCACAGCAACTAACCTCTACACCATCTGAGCTGTCATGAACAAAGTAATTTGTCAAATGTCTTTTCTGCAGCTGCCAGTGTAGGGGCCTAACAAGAAGGTTTTCATCTGTATTTCTGAATGCATAGGCTAGCATCAAAAATGTAGAAATATTTTAATGTTGGGCAGTAGGGATCATGTAACAGTTTATAGGTTAGGGGATTCTGCAGCAAGAAGATCCTTCCCTCAGCAGGGAGCTACTTACATTTGTAAATGGTCATACAGTGATGCTCATAGAATGGTATAAGACTGAGGACTTTGATTTATGTTCTTTGAAGGAAATTAATATTTTAGGCAGAATGAAATGCACAGATCAAGAGGGAATACTCTAGCCTTCACAAAAGAAGAATGCTAACAATGGCATGCTTCTTTGTGGATTAATCTCCAAGATACTTTGAGTCCAGAATGAACCTTTTGAATCTGATTTTGTATGTTATGCTAACCCACTTTCTGCTGTGAAATTATAGAGGCATTTCTTTATGAAAGACTCATGGAAAAGAAGTAAAGTTCTGGAGATATTATAAAAACAGGTGAGGTAAATGCAACCTGCCTAAATTTTAGGGTCATTTTTGAGAGTGAAAATTAGGAATGCCTATGCCATGAGTACTATGTGCTCTAGCATTTTTGTTTGCTGCTGTGCTGAACTATGATCTATGTCTATGAAAGATGGTATAGAACTCTAATGTACCTAACACAGTGAGCAGAATGCTTGTACACAGCTGGGATCTGGGCTTATGAATTCCATCCACATCAAATTTAGGTAAGGGTTTGACACAATTCTAAAGAGGGGAATGGCAAACAGAAAAGCTAGAAGAAAGGAAGGACATTAGATTCTTGGTAGTGCAATGGGTAGATGTTCATTTGTAAAATTGCTGTATGGCAAAACACATTGGGCAAGATCAGTAAAGTAACCAGTATTTTTTTGCACATGGCTAAAAGCCCTCTGTATTTCCCATGCAAGAATTTTGACCTCTGTACACACTTCATTTAATTCTGAGGTCACATCACTCCAGAAAAAATATTAAACATTTTCAAATTGCTCATTTCAGGCACTGCTCTTCATGAAATGCATATCAACATAAAGTTGTTTGATGCAAAAAATATATTTTTTTACTACTTTCTTTCTTTGTCAGACATTTAGGCTGTTTATAGAGAGAAAAGCAGGATTTCATGACATTAGTTTATGGCTTGGTCATGCTGCATTTCTTTATATTGATTACTTTTTAATAGTGGATGTAACGCCATTAACTCTCTGTAATAGTGCCACTATATAATCATTGTTTTTCTACATTATTCTATAATTAGTTTTCACTTTCGATTAATAACAGAGGGCTCAATTTATCATTCTTCTGTCTGGTTTCCCTGGCAGATGAATAGCATTAGTCATGCAGGGCTAGCCACCTGGCAGTGTAAATGTTGTCTGTAGATGCTTATCAATGTTGAACTGACACCACAACCCCATGTGCAAAATGGGAAAAAAGGGTTGTGGTTGGCTGGATGGATGGATGCAGTTCACTTGTGATGACATAATGGTTTACAACTAAACAAAAAATGCAGTAGATGCACACACACACACACACACACATATATATATATATATATATATATATATATAGAGAGAGAGAGAGAGAGATAGATACAGATATGCATACACACACACACACACACACACACACATATATATATATATATATATATATATATATATATATATATATATATATATATATATATACACACACACACACACACATATATATATATATATATATATATATATATATATATATATACACACACACACGCACATATGTATATATATATATATATATATATATATATATATATATATGTATGAGTCTACCTGATAACGCCAAAAGCTGAAAATGCCAATAACGAGAACACTGACAACGGAGATAACCGACAGTTAAAAAGCCTGATGCTGAGAACACTGACATGTTAAGGTAAGTGTGCAATAGTGACAGACTTTAAGGTTAGGGGCGGGTTAAGTGAGTTACGATTAGGGTGCAGGTAAGGTAAGTGTGCGATAGTGACAGACTTTAGGGTTAGGGGCAGGTTAAGTGAGTTAGGGCGCGGGTTAGGTGAGTGTGCGATAGTGACGGACCTTAGGGTTAGGGTTTGGGTTAAGGTTAGTGCATAGATAGTTGTGTATGTAAGGTTTAGTGTAGGTTTGTAAGGTTTTTGGTGTGCTTGTGTTGTGTGTGTGTTTTTTGAAAAGGGTATTTGGTTTGTTTTTTTGATTGTCGTGATTGTGGTTTGTCGGGCATGTGAAGTTTTGTGTTTTTGAACTGTCGGTTTTGTGGTGCCTGTTATCTCGTTGTCGGTGTTTTGGCATGTTGGTGTTTTCAGGTAGACCCATATATATATATATATATATATATATATATATATATATATATATATATAGATATACATATATATATATATATATATATATATATATATATATATATATATATATATATAGGTACACTCACACACACCTCAACAATTTGCTTTAAGGTAGTGAAAATGGTTCTAAAAAGAGGCCAAATAAAATAATTACAATATATTCCTCTGAGAAGTTATAGTAGTACCAAAAGCTTAATAAGTTATAGTAAGCTATAGAAAAATACTGTTAACTAATGTTAATAGGCAGCTTATCAAATGGGCCTTTATAAATTATCTGTGCTTGTCATATTCAGACAGTCTTTCGATCATGATGAATTATATCTTTGTGTTTTCAGTACTGCTTAAGTACTGCTTACTTGATGAGTTTATCTCATTTTCTTTAAGGAATGAACACAAGCCTCAGTGAAATAAGCAAAGAACAGCCACTGAAACACTCAAGAAGAAGTTTACCATGCATGGGCAAAAGTCAGACACATCCACAAAATTTGAACAGACACTTATTATATCAATCAAATCGTGTGCAGCCCCAGCCTATAAATGCAGGAGCATCCAAAATCAATGCTAACCAGGAGAAAGGTATGTATCTTTGATTTTTTTAATGCTTTAGATAATCCTCCCTGTTGGCAGATGTTTTGCACATTAGTGACATGGGCAGCATTTTCTAAACGTGTGTTTTTTGAACTAAGAACTGATTTATGCTCATTATGCTGTTACTGCAACTGTGATTCGTTGTGGTTAAGGTTGTCTAATTCGTTAAAGAGCCGTTCGCCATTTATTAGAAATCTGATCCTCTCCATGTGATTAGAAAATAAAAGTATTTTAGCTGCTTAAAATTAGTTAATTGATGCTGAGATTTCCTTTGATGTTATCTTATTATAAGTAATTACAAGTTTCAACCATCTGTAAAATGGTGTACCCTTAGTGGTAACCTTTATGAATCGGCTTTGTGACTGCTTACAGTCCTGTTATAGTGATAAATACATGCCAAATGTCCAGTGACATTTCCTGTTTCTGTGTATTGTAATTTTATCCAAGAAATATCATGCTTAGTTCTTCCTTTCGTATTTGCTTATTTATTTATTTATTTTATTTATTTATTTTATAAGAGATGTTCAACAGACTTGGCAGACTTGGTAAAGAAATGAGCTAGGGATAACTGTACAAGGAAAAAAAAAGACAAGTTCAAAGTATTATTTTGGTTTACCTGGAAAATAACATCATATAAAGATAACTGTACCACACAATGGTATTTGTATCAGGTATGCCAGAGAGTAATAGAGGAGCTAAATAAATTACCATTTAACTTGAGGTAGGTTTACAGTTAGTGAATTAACCTCTGTTATAAATCCTGGTAATAATAGGAAAACAGTCCAGACATCCAATGGAATGATTCACTGATGCAGTAGTACAGTCAAAATTTTAATTTACTGATGGGATGCATTTTTATACTTGCTTTCTGTACAGAGGTATAACATAGCAGAAATCTAAATAAATGAGTGACAGAGAATAACCAGCAGTTTGCATCATGAATGGAAAGCTGTAGATACCAGTCAGTGTCGTAATTTTCCCAAGAATGCTGATATTTGACATTTCAGCCTTTGTATCCACAGTCTAATTATGGAGGTATAAAAATAATCATTGATTGATTTGCCTGGTTGATGTTATTACATAGAGTATCAGAAACATAGTAATGTTATCAGTAGAATGAGAGAAGGCATGTAGTGATAAGAACAGATTATTCAATACTCAGGTCTATTCTCCTGTCAAATTTTCATTAAATTCAATCTTTTTCCATCTTTTTTATAATTTCTCTAAATTGGCTAAAATTTCTCCAAATGTTATATCACTGTCATATAAGCATACTTTTCAACCTCTTAGAGCAAAAAATACTGGGCAAAGCCTAAAATGATGGGGGGACAAATGGGGACAGATTTTAAATAGTGCTCTTACAAACTTAGAAAGTTGATAGAATAATAGGTTTTGCATTGGCATGAATTTTCTGAAGGATGTGGAGTCTTAAACTCAAATGTTTGTCATTATTTAAAGACTTCAATCCTCAACTATTTCCCAGAAAAGTACAGATTTTAAGAGGAACACACCAAAAACATGAGGGAAACATCTGGACATTTTGCGAACATCTGTACAGTTGAGAGGTATGCATACAAGTTGTATATATTCTTAACCAGTGTTTTCACATTATGTTTAGTTTGCTTTAATTGTTTAACCTGTAGATTGTTTTATTGATTTTATTGTATTATTTTGAAGATTGTCTCAAACCACCACCAATAAATGAAGTAAAGCAAGTAAAAACACTGAAAAAAACTTTCCAGAAAGGACAGAGCCAAAAAATGGTGTGAAATAAGCACTTTTGTTCTTTATTAAACAGAACTTCTTCATATTACACACATTAAAAAGCCACAGTCCTTTAAAATGTGAACTAACCAATCACAATGCTTGGTGCAGTGAAGGCTGAATATTTAAAGGAACAGAACCTTGAATTCAACTTACATCACCAAAATATGTTAAATAGTAACCGTTTCTCTGATAAAATTTAACAGTCTCAACAATAAATACAGTAGACTTTCTCTTATCCAGTCTCTCTGGGGCTGGACCTCAGGCTGGATAAATGAATGGCTGGTTAATCAGAAAAAACATGCAAAATAAATTTATAGGTTATAAATCAGCTAGAATAACAGGATTTGTGATAGTATGCATTTTTCTAATGAGTATGAAGTCTAAAATTCAAATGTCTATAATAATTTAACCCAGTGGAGGTAGTTGTTATTCTCTATTTTCTTTTGTTAGGGCTAAATCAGAAATTTGATGGCTGGTTAAAGAGGAGGCAGTTTAAAGAGAGGCCGGATAAGAGGGAGTCTACTGTACTGAAGAAAAAACAATGTTACCACTTTGCTCACAGCTGGAAGTAAAATGAAACACAATAACACAGTGCAGCATTCAAAGTATATCTGTTCTAATACATGATAAGCTAGACAGAGAAATCCTGTCATTTAAACCAGGGGCTTGTGTTACATTCCATAATGCCTGCCAATAAACTTCTGTGGTCTCCAAAAAGGCTGACCAGTTACCTCCTTGTGGTTTAAAATTAATCTTTTCCACCACACAAAAATTGTTAAAGCTAGTGCACATACCAGCATGTTTTACTAAGGCATTAGAAACGTTCTTAGTTTTAATAACATAAAAATGCTGATATATTGTAGATTTCAAGCTTTTCTCAGTTTTTCTGATGTAAAAGGTAGGGTAGGATAAGCATGTTCCCAAGTAAACCACACCATCAGACTTAACAGTCATAGGAGCCTTCTATACTGCCCTCTATACTATTTACTTTAGGATAATTGTCCACCACAATAGTGAATGTCTAATTGATAAACCAACACTGTTTACTGGACCCACATGTTTTCATACCTTTTTCATGGGGTTGCATAAGGGGTTTGTGCTTCTGGCATTCAAGTATATGCTTGATAATCCTGCCCTTTTTATACACACTTTTTGGGTGTTTTCCAATTTTTTTCAGTTAACCTAAACACACTGAAAACATGGGTCCAGTTGTTATCAAGCATGAGCCCTAATAGTACCATTGTTGTGGTGATAAGATAATACCATGGTGTTGAAATACTTATTATCTGACCCCTTATTATTGTTAGGTAGTTCTGAACCACATAGAACTGGCCCGTAGTGGGTATGCCTGTATACCTGCATAAAGGTAATCAGTCTGTCTATCATGGTAAGACGGTATTTCTTGTCAAGGAACATTTTCTTGAGATGTGTCAGCTCACTATTGAAGACATTGTCATCTGTAAATAGCCTAGATAGACAAATCATTTGCCCTTTAACAAGATTTTTCTTTTGCCAGTAAGGATGGAACCTGTTAAGATGGAAGTAGTTGTTACAGTATATAGGCTTCCTATAGAATGTGGACTTATTTACACACTTACTGTAATTTGTGTTCACTTTACCATCCAAAAAATGACTTGTGTTAACCTCAACATGGTGGGTAAATGATGAAAAAGTGGTGGTAGAGCTAATATATTCAAGGAAAGAACTAATAGATTCAAAACTAGTTTTCCACAAAATTAGAGTCCCATCCAGGTATCCGAAATATTTAATAATATGATCTTTAAAATGTGAAGGAAAAATGTAGTTCCTTTCCTGCCACCAAAGTATAATATTGTCAAAATTCGGTGAAGCAGAAGCCACCATTGCTACTCCCCTTATCTGTTTAAAGATTTCGTCATCAAACATAACAAAATTATTTTTAAGTACCAGTTCCATAAGTGAGTGTATAATCTGTATCAATTAATAATGCAGGGAAGTACCCATAGTCAGGGCTTCTAAAAATATGTTTAACTCTTCTTCATGTGGAATTACTAAGAATAAATCTTTAACATCAATGTATAAAAAAAAATCTGCAAACAATTCACTTAGACAATTCTTTCCAGAAATGCCATGAGCCAACTGAAGCATGCCGTTTGTCTCAAAAAAACTTTAGTTTGTGGTCCACAAATTTAGCTAGAGGATCTGTCTTTGTCCCCCTAGCAGCCAGTATGGATCTCAATGGAGGGTCAGACAAATTTTTGTTCACCTCCGGGATACAAAAAATAGATGATATGTAGGTCTTTTTAACTAGAAAATAATTCATTTCCTCAGGTGGAAAAGAAAACTCCAAAAACAGGTAATTCAAAGCCAAAACAATTCCGTCATATGCTATGTTTAACTTGTCACAAGAACTAGAGGTAAAAAATGTTCAGTCATGCAAATAGTTCATAATTTTACCAGCATAGGTTAAATAGACGAATCCCTCCCAATCTGGTTTCATTATATGCAGTTTTTTGTTGCTCTTAAGTTCTTCTAACAAGATGGCCTCCTGTTTGGTTCAATTCTTACATCTATTAAACTCATGAAACCTAACCCTCAACTCTGATTCGTAAAGTCTTTCAAAAATGGCAACTGATGGTAGGAGGGGTGGCTTAAAGGTGCTTTTCCTTTTCAAGTCAGGAGGCTTATTCAAACCAATAGCATTGTCTAACAGCAAGCTTAGACTGATTTTTCTGCTGAACATTTTTAGTTCTAATATAGTGTCCACCAGATTATAATTATTTGTAGGAATAAAAGTAATCCTTTAGAGAACAATTCCCCATACTGCTCAGTAATTTGAATATCACTATAACTGAATATTATAAAACCATTAAATGTACAAAGAACAGTACCTTGGTCAATGTCCAGAACAGTTCCCAAGTTCAAATTCATTTCTTGCCTCTTCCTTTCTGCATCCTGCCTCTGGAGGTATTCCCACAACAATAAATCATATTGGTACTCCTGTCCCTCTGTACAGCCATCTTCCTCAAAGGGGGTCTGATAGGTGTCATTGAAGAAAAATCATCTTAGGACTGCTCCAGTACCCCATCTTCCTCAAGAAATTCCATGTTGGTCCCCTTATCCATGGCCATGGGTTTCCCTCCAACTTCATCGCCAGGAAATTTACTACAAGGGATAGGATATGCCTTTCTGTTGTCATAGTCCTGTTGGTATCTCCACACCTATTGCTCTCTCCACAACTTGTGTTGTTTCCATTTAATAATATCATTAGAATGCTGGACCAGTCATGGAAGTATTTTACAGTAACCATCCTCAAACAAAGAAAATAATCCTTCCTGCTGAATTTCCTTCTGCAGGGAAAGGATCTCCTGCTTAAGTCCTTCTAGTGTCCTTAAGTTATCTTTAATAAGTAACTACATGAATTCGATACTGGTTCAATCAAAAACATCTAATAACTCATGCTGTAAAATAGAACCTGCTTTAAGCCATTAAGAAACTTAAAAAGTCAAAGCCCTTTGGGTCTATGCTGCAGTCCTATAGATTTCTGAAAATAAACATTGTCTAACTGCAGTCCCTGATATTTCTAAAGTAATTTTTTCAATCTAAAAAGTTTTTGCCTTAAAGACTCACCAGCATCCGTTACAGCATGGTTATAGTTCTGTACAAAAGACAGAGAAAAGTCCTTGTTAAATCATTCCCTTCTTTGATCATTGTTGCCACTCGCTTCATAGGAAACTGGATTAAAAAAGTCATTAATTAAAGGTTGACTAGAATGGCTAGGCTCCCTGTTCACTACTGCAGCATAAGAACAGGGTAAAACATCACAAGTGCTGCTGGAACATTCAGTGCAGTTATTCTCGGCCTTCTGTGTCAAAGTAAAATAATCTAACTTTCCAGAAACCTGTGTAAGCACAGCTAGCAGTTTTATGACTTAAGTTGCCATCCTCACTCAAGTAAGAAACATTGGCACTACCATATGAACAACCTTCTCCCCATTCAGTATCAGACATGGCTCCAAATCAGCTGCATGGAATGATAAATCACAACTACACTCAAACCGACACTAATAAAAGAGGTAAACCAAGTAAAAACACTGAAAAAAACATTCCACAAAGGACAGAGCCAAAAAAGATGTATAAATAAATGCTTTTGTTGATTATTAAATAGGACTTCTTCCAATTACACACACTAAAAAGCCACAGTCTTTTAAAATGTGAACAAACCAATCACAAAGCTTGGTGCAGTGAAAGCTGAATATTTAAAGGAATATTACCTCAAATTCAGTTTACATCACTAAAATATATTAAATAATAAAAGTTTCTCTGATACTAAGTAACAATCTCAACAATAAATATGTAAGAAAAAATAATGTTACAACTTTGTTTACTGCTTGGAATAAAAATGAAACAAAATAACACAGTGTAGTATTCAAAACATAATCAAAGATTAGAAACAATAGATAAAATTTATATTGTCTGTCATACTGGAGTGTAAGTTCATTTGATGAGGACAAAGAAAGTTACAAAAAGCAATCAGAGTAAAGAAAGATTAAACGTGAAATTAACCTGATCATAAGAATAGTAAGCTCTAGCATACTATATCCCTTATTAAAATATTTTAATATGTGCCTGTAACAGTGTTATACCTGAGGCAGTTTTTCTGTATCCCTTATGCTCCCGTATAATTCTGTATGATATACATTTCCTCTGAATATGGAATAGCATAGATCCCTCCTGACCTCTGCAGAAAGTCAGTTTCACTTAGACAGAGCATGTTTTTCTGACATTATAGACATTCACCAGCAATTGCACAAAGACAATCTGAGCATTTAGTAAATGAAACTTAAATTATTTCACCAGTGAGCCAAACCCTCTTTCCCGTGTAGAGTTCTCCTGGAGTAGCCACAGCAGTCTTACATAAAAAAAGACAATACCTAGGTAATGCATTCCCTATCCCAGACCGCCCACCCCCACCTTTGGGGACTTAAAAATAGAGCACTTTTGTCTGAGTCAAGGCATTGGTTAGCATCACTGAGCTCTGGCATCTTTGCATCTGTCTCCAGTATTGGAAATGGCAGCATTCAGCAGAGCAACTGACCCCTGCCTGCCCCCCAGCGTAATAAAATTAGACTGAGTGTGGTCCTTCATGGTTTGAGTAAAGGCTGAGCATAGCTAGCGTCCAGTCAAACCACTTCTCATTTGGAATTAGTTGATTTAAGTTATAGTCTCTTATTATAGAAGCTCTGCACAGTCCTCTGAAGCACTGACTCAAATAATGTAACTAAGGAAGGATGTAGAATGCATCTGTAGTGACCTTAAAATGGCTAGCAGTGGTCAGCACTAGCCAGAAGTGATGGTATGTACTGCAGTGTGGATCTTATTTAAGTGAACAACTTTTTTTTATCAGTTTAATCTCAATATTTGTTGTCTTAGCTATGAAAACTAGATCAACACAATGTTTAAATATGGCTTGTTAGTGGTAAATAAATGATAATTAAGCCTGATATGCATCTTTCTCAAGACAGGATTATGGAACTGTAGTGATGTCAGGATTTTCCTGGTTCAGCCATACTATCATAGGTTCATAGGTGTATATTAGGCTATCAACCACTAGGGACTTATAAACCTAGCCATGCAACCTAAATGTGACCCACACATTTCATTTATATAGAGGGAGATTTACTGACTACCTGCATCCATCAGAGACATAGCAGTCAGACCAGGGCTGAATTTCAAATTTGAATTTCAAATTGCCTATCCATTGCTCCAAGGTGAGCTTAAATAGGGCTAGGGAAGAACTCTGCTCCACATGAATGGGAAACCTGTTCCACAGAAAGGGAATTTGCTGCAAAACATTTCTTTCCATCCAACATCTCTTATTTATGTCTCAAGCAAAATTTGGTTGTTTAGTCTAGTAGTTTTGATGCTGGTTGCTTTGCAGATTTGCAAAAAGTTCATCAAAACAGGGTCAAGGGATGCCTTGCATGCCAGGCCAAGATCACTTGTCAGAAGTCTGTATGATACTGAGTAAAGGCACTGGGTTTTGAGGTGATCAGTGTAGGACAGTGTGCTTGCTCCCTATAATCTTTTTGTAAGGAACTTTTGTGAACATTCCAGTTGCTGCATGTGTCTGGTCAGATACACACTGAAGGGAGAATGAAAGAATTGATAAGACTGTACTTTACTGGAAATAACTGGAAACAACTGAAATGAGACGGGAATAAAAGTCTTTTCTTGTTAATTACCCAAACGTATGCTGAACAAGTGTGAGTCTTTCCTTTATGGGCCAAGTATTTTGTACTTTTTGGAATCGATTCATCAAACACTGTAGTTTGGACAATAAGACTTTATTATATGTTTACAGTATCTGAATACTGTCTTCATTAGCAGTGCCAATAAATGATAACAGTCTGTAGAAATGCTGGAATGCTGGTTAGTAATAAATATATCCAAAGATTATGCATGTATATTCTGATTCTCCTGAATAATATAAACTAAAACAGCCTTTATTTGAACTGTTTTGTGTACTCAGGCTCAAGTTACTGTATTATAAAGACCCTTTTGCATACAAGTCCAAAAGCTAACTTCCTTTCTGGAATGCTGGATATTGAATCCTTTCTGTATGTCAGCCCTAACTAACTAACTGACTTCCCTGACTGTAGCTGAAGTATATTTTAATAATACCAAAACCCTGTAATGCTTCACGTGCCTCTATAGCCTTGGTTGTCTTCATTTCCAAGCCTGGTCTTGCATGTGCCTCTTTATCTAGCATTCTATTGCTGTGTACATCTTTCCTTTGAGAAAGGAACATTCTGTAGCCAGCAAGATTGTATTTTTAACTTGAAAAGGAACATTCTGTATTTCTGTATTTCTGCACATCTCATGCTTATCTTTCCTTTCTAAAATACTGTCTTTCTCTGAATCTGAATGCATACATGTCCGACTCTATATTTTCAGGCATTATTCTACCTCAATGTACTACAGTGAATTCACTAAGAATACTCTCACTCTAAAAGCTCCCCCTGAGGTCCCTGACAAATGTTTACAGGGACCTGTTGTTGTAGTTACCTTATATCTGATTTGCTTACTACTGTAGTCTGGTTTGATTATACAGGCTTTATGCCACTTTACTAATAATCAGCAAATGTGTATAAAATTGCATTTTCAATTTTGACCACTATGTGTCACTTGAGCATTTGTGGCCTGTTTGGGTTGAAGTCTCTTAACTTTATGATTTAATTATAACTGGGCAATTGTTTTTCTTCATCTGGTGAATAAACCTGCAAGTTTAACTTTGACCAATAGGTGTCACTCCTGTTTGGACTGAAGTCTGTTAACTTTATGATTTAATTACCATTATCACCTAGATCCATAATCTTTACAGTCTTTAAGTCTAAGTTTTGATGTATGTGTGATGTATCCAAAACCTGCACATTATTCTGAAAATGAGTGTCTTTTAATTCTGTGGCTTCTAAAGCTGATTTAGCCAGGTAATTCTTTTAACCCTGATGTTCCAGAACAGCATGGAGAAAATGATATACACATCCTTAAACTGTCTCTGTGAGTCTTTTAAGATAGACAGAGTACAAACTGTTAACCCTGCCTATTTTTCTTCCCTATCTCTGTATGCTGTAATGGTAAAATTACACTGTCTATTGCCTATGTTTTTTACCTTATGAACTGTTGCCATATTGTACCATGATGACTATCTCTCTTATAGCAAATGAAACATTTTCCTATTGTCCATTGATTTAAATCTTTAAACATTGTACTGTTTAGTCCATTTTCTTTTTTATTGTATAGCCTATCAAGCATGACGGCTATTTTCTGAAGTTTAACTGAAATAACTTTATAACTGGTTTTGAAGCATAATTACCATATACTGTATTAACTTGGGTTTGTAAATTTTCACCTAGATTTGTTAATAATGTTATTTACCTTTTTTAACTTTTATGTGCTATAATAGATGTCTGCCTCCTAAATTTGTGTCTAAAATATTCTATGAATAATAATGTACTAAACTTATGCTTTCTGTATTTTAGGTCTATACCTTTGCATTTTCTGTTAGTGTCTTTTTAACTTTCTGACTAATGTACAATAATTATATAAAGTTCACTGTGATCTGTAAATGAATTAACAAATTAAGCCTGCCCCATTATTCCTTGAGTATAATGAATAACTATTACTACCTATTCTTTAGATAACTTATCTTAATAAGCCTGTAAAAAATAATTCTGTTACTTTACCCTTAAAACTAATGACTGAATAATGTGAAAGTTGATGTAGAAATGTATGATGTAATAAGCCTGTTACAAACAATTCTCTCACTTTACACTTAAAACTGACTGAATAATGTGACATAACTAAGTATTAATCTTATATTCTGAAATTTGACTGAAATGTACTGTACTGAACACATAGCTAAGTTTGAATGTTATATTCTGAATCTTGACTGAAATTTGATATATATTTATGCTGAACATCTAAAATAGCAGGAATACCTTTCCTGTCAGTGTTACCTGAACACAGAAAAAAAAAACTGACGTCTAGTAATGTTATATTCTGGAAACTAAATATTAATACATTTTTGTCAGTATTGTCCGAACACAAATAAAAACATAAACTTAAAACTAGTACTGTTACATGACTGTCTGAAAACATACATACGTGCTTTAATTCCTACATTTTAACTTTAAACAAACATTGAAGAAATAACTGAAACACATAGATAGTCAACTTCTGCACCATCGCTCTTGTCAGATTTTACTCTGCATTGTCCCAGTCACTGTTGAGGTATTGAAAGGCCTGCATTAATGTCCAAGTGTACTTTTTATAGTTAGGCCACTTAAACTTCACCTTTTTATCTCTTGTGCAAGGCTGGGTGGCTCAATTTCTTGATTGTATTTAGTATCAGGTCCTTAAAAATAACATTTTCAACTTTAACAGTTATAAACTGATAGAACTGCTTGTTGCCCTGACTTTGTTTACATTTTTCTGCATGAAATAAACATTTGCTTCTAATAAATTCTTGCAGGTCTGTAAGCAAACTGATAATGTGCTACAGTGACACAGAAATGCTGTAACTTTATTATTAAATCAAACTGAAACTTTAGTGAAATTAGTTTCATTTGAGGTTATGAGAGGAAAAACAAAGTAATAATCTAACACTGTGCATTTCTGCATCTATATAAAATTAATCTTAACTGTTGAACTTTTTGTATTTACTCTCATAACCTTCATATTCTAACATACTGTTCTGTGAGTGAAACTCTACCCACTGTCTTACTGTAGCCGTTTCTTTAGTTGACATCATTTAACTATTCAGTGCTGTAATAATTTATCATTACTGCTTACAATTTTCTTGGATAAATAATAAGAACTCTAACTGCATAAACTGTCACTAAGGATGTTAAATTGATTTTCACCATACTGCCTTATGGCATACAATACTGTCTTCATTTCAGCTTGTAAACTGGCTGTAATCCAATCTGGTGTGCTTCATAAACGGCAATTTAAGTATGAAATATATATACAGTCTTAAACTGATTACATAAACACATTTATTACCAGATTAAAACTGATCTGATTCTGGAAGTTTACTTGTCTGTCTTTTATACAAATATGTGAAGTTTCTTTATCTGGAAGTTTATTTGTATGTCTTTTATACAAGTACATGAAGTTTCTTTATATAGCATTCACATTTATTACTAGACTTGAACTGATCTAATTCTGGAACTTTACTTGTCTGCCCTTTATAACATAAGGGTTGAACCTGTGGCTGTAATGACATAATACTTATTTGTGAAAATATATATTTTTATTTTTCATATATAATAATAATTAATATTACAGTCTTCTATATAGATAGATGTTATAACATTCTATATACACTATATACAATTGGCTTGAACAATTAATAATGTAAAAATAAGACAAATATAGAGAGTAGAAAAAAAATTATTTGAACAAACAATAACTTCAAATAAGTTACTTTTGAAGGATTAGTCTGAGTCAAGTTCTAATGTCTTAGTAAGAGCAAGGATTTTCACCCAAGGATTGTTAGTCCATTTTCTAGGAAAAATCCTATGTTCTTTGACTTTGATTTCAAGTAACACAGTTTCTTTCAACAATTTCAAGAATTCTTCAATAGTGGGTTCTTGTATTGACTTCCATTTTCTTGTTATACATTTTCTTGCCATAGTCAATATGGACCTTAATAGATATAAATCCTTTTTACTCATTTCTGTATTATCATTTACATTTAAAAAAATTAGGGATTTGGTCAAAACAAATGCATCTGTGAAAATAGCTTGTAAGAAACACATAATACTCTCTTTCCATTCATGGGATCTGAGCTCTTGACTGTACTATCACTTTTACTATGTAGCATTGATTTTAAATTTTACATTATGTAAACTAGTAAAACATCTTTTAATATTTATGAATGTTTTTTGTCTCTGTCTACATTAAGATATTATGAACTGGAAGACATATCTGTATAAATGATCATATTAGGAAACAACACAAAAACAAAAAAAGAAGTTCCCACAGGTGTACTATAATATGTATTACTGACCTATTGCAATCAAACATGGATTATTTAATAGATTAACATAATTCACTTACTTAAGATGGGTATATGTTTAGTAATGAACTAGTCATATTAATATACTCCTGTATATTGATTCATATATAATTATACATGCAGATACTATCATGTAGTTAGTATATTATTAGTTATTTGTTTTTAAACAGAGTGTTTTTAAATTTTGAATAAATTTCTTGTTTTATCGGTATTCGAAGTCTCGAGTGTTGGGGAATCTGTATCCTGCTATTTTTGGATTATATTAAGATTTTATTTATGCATTGCAACACTTTAATACAAAGCTCTTAACAATGACTTCTAAACAAAACAATAACACAGAAACATCAGAACTTGCTTACTATCCATAAACCTAAACGTCCTGCTGGCCAACTTCTCCTATCTTTGTCACTAGGCAAAAAAATGGAATTCCCTTCACTCCACACTAAGAACCATACCAAACTCAGTAAACTTCAAAACTCAACTATTCAAACACCTGTCCACGAAATGGAAATGTATCTGCCTTCACCCAACCTAATTCAAGGGGGTTCTCACTCTAGTTCCCAAGCCTACAACTCTCATAGTTATCTTCCTGTGAGTCTGTCTAAGATCTCAACAATTTTTATAGCTTCTCTCTGATCTCTCAACAACTCCCACAGCTATCCTCACACAGCCCAACCTTGTAAATATTGTAAATAGCATTCTACTGTTGATGCATGTATGTAAAGTGTATTTACATTTTCTTAAAAGGTTTGTATGTAAACTGTTTCCACACCTAACACATATCTGTTTTCCTCAAATGAAACTGTATGATCCCTACCTTCAAGCTTAATGAATTTTTAACTATGCATGATATTGAATGCATTTATGAGTAACTATTCTATATAATATTATCTTTAATATTAACTATCAGTTGTATGTAAATTGTATAATGCATCTTGGAGCTTTTCTCCCCCCGGGCCTCCACTGAAAATGGGTCAATTCGGCATAGTGGACTTTCCCGGTAATCAAACTGAAAATAAATAAATAAAATCATTTGCCAAATCTGTAACAGTAAACCCTTTATTCGGCAAATTAACTGTTATTTCTGGTATACCCTATACAACATAGATGCATATGGTTACCCTTTTTTCCTAATTGGCCACACCCAATATGTATTTCTGAGCTCTTTAAATCTGACAACTGAAATGGAATTTATTTTATCTATACATTCTGTAACATTTTTTATTTTTCCATAAAATATTTTTACTGAGGTCTAAAACAACATACAACTCTGATGACATGGCCATACCTAGCATGAAGCTGTTACACCAAACTGTTAGCTACTGTAATATTTGACTCTAAATCCTGACTAAACTGCATTTGTGTCCTCTAATAAAGGTCTATTTGTATCTGAAGTTGATTTGTCTGTATTAATTAGTACATTAACTGAAGTTGATTTGTCAGTATTAATCAGTACATTATTCCATAATTTTTCTGTAAACAATGAAATATTGTCATTTCTTTTAAACTTAAAAAATGACAGATAAATACTATGGTTTGGTGCTGGACTGCCAGACCCTTTGTAGATATGCTCAAAATCCTTTATTTTAGAACTAGAAACAACTCTGACTCTGGCTATGAAATGCATTTTTTTTCACTTTTCTCTGAAACAGTAGTTTGCAATGAAGTCTGTATATTATTTGCTTTATCAGACTGATTAAAATCTGCACTCTTATCTCCCCTCAGTGCAGTATTTGCACTGGGTTGTACACTGTGTCTACAGCTGTATTTATCATATTGCTACTTAACTCCATACTTCGAATTACATGTGTGTAGTATTTACAACGATGTTTGAAAACTGTAAATCAGAATTACTGACAGAAGCAGACTCATTCTGCGAATCTGTTGACTTCTGCTTCTATGATTTAACTCTTTTGCATCTAGAATTATTTAACATTCCTGAACTAATAACCTTTAACTTTAAAAGAACATTTCTGGAACACAGTTTTTTATACTGCTTTACCCAGTTTTTAACTCAAAGCCAAACATTTGCTGATGTCTTAACTGTAGAACTGTATAACTAAACGATGGCTGGTGTCCTCACTTCTGGATTACTTAGTTTGTGGTTGGCTTCATTTGTACCTGTTTAATAGAGGAAGAGAGGACAGTGTTGTGTGTTCAACATGATGAACACGTATTCCAATGGTGACATCATGGAACTTTTAATCAAGTGAGTCAACAACTAGCTCAGCACTCTTCACAAATCAAGAGCCTTTTGGATAGGCAGAGTGGTGGTACTAATCGTTTATTAGTTTGGGTCTGCCGCTCACTCAACCGACCCAGCCTATGAGATCTGAAGCCTGGGAGAAAAGAAAACAAGGTATGCAAAATTGTTCCTTTTCTGGATGGAGGAACAATACATTTAACTTCAATCAAACAAATGTGATACCCTGAATGTTGAAGCTCAACTACTTTCTTTAACAGAGAGACTTAAGGAGTTTGAAAAAAAATTGTTGCAGTTTAAAAAACTGCAGCTAGAAAATGGTTATCTACAGAGGGACTTGGATTTGCATCAAGTTTCACATGGTTTGCGGCTTTAGAGATACCCTAATGGAGAAGATGGGAATCCTGACTTCATAAAGGAATTACATAAAGCATTTGATCAGGCAGGGATGAAAATATTGAAGTTAATGATTAAATATAACAATAATAAACCTGATTCCTTGGCTGGTGTGTTGAAAACACAAAATGCTGTGATACAATCTGATCTTTTGTTTGAACATTATAGAACAAATTTTGAGAATAGCTTTTGCATGTTGATGGTGTATGCAAAAACATTTTCTTATGTAAAATGAATAAAATAAGAAGGAATATGGATGAGTACACCAAAGGGAAGGTGTATCCATTTATTGCAGATCATCATGGCAACGTAGTGAAGGCAACCAGTCATCGAGTGAGAAGGGAGGAAGATGTGAGAGCACTATTGACGTCTTCTAATGAACAAGGAAATGATGTCCCTTTAGATCAGGGGACAAGATGTTCGGAGAGGTTGAAGAACAAGGGGCTTCATTTTCAGAGCCATGCGAACAACAATTCGAAGGATTATCTAGCCCAGGAGGCTAGATCAAAGAATTCAAACTTTGTTCCTTACCAGCGGAGGAAATGATGGATGCAGCTACTGACATTTTAAAGACAGTAAGTGACAACGATACCTGTTTGTTTCAAAGTGGTTTCAGCAACTTTGCCATAGAAGGAGTTTCTCTGCAAAATGACTATTTTAATTTGATTGATGCCATGGATATTCCAGGTGTCGGTAACGATTGTACTGGTCACATTAATAACAATGATATACATAGTTCAATTGCTACTGATGTTAATAATGGTCATGTTTTAGATGTTTTATCACAGCTTTTTGAAAGCAATGTTTCTGATGGTGAAGGTTTACTACCTAAAGTTATTTTAAATTCTGTGGGGGATTTTAAAGCTTATAATTATTCTAGCAAGCATACTGATACAGTACATGCAAACTTACTATCAAACAGGATTTACTTATGTACCCAGTAGGTGGGGAAAAATCACAGATGTGTTGATTGATTTAAAGTTATTCACGCATAAAATAAACTTACGAGTGTGGTTCAATGATAACACATTGCATAGTGGTGGAAAGGCTAAGATGTTATGTAAACCTAGACCCTTTAACCCTCCTTTATGAAATATGGTGAGGGGTTTTGAAAAGGTTTGTGAATTGGATTTAAGGGCGTTATATAAAAGTACATGTAGCGTTGTAGGAAACAATTTGATGGTAGAAGAAAATAAGTTACTCTTGGATGTATCCAGGGACAGCAAAATACAGGTTATGAAACCTAACAAAAGTAATGGAGTGATTATTATAATAGTATGACTGCCCTTTTAATGGAAAACACTTACCAAAAAACCTCACTTAATGAAATCAATATTTCTTATAAAAAGTTAGATTTATTGTTGGAAGACACATTGTTACAGGGACAAATTGATGAGGATGCTCAAGGGTATATGAAAAATGAGCATCCTGTAGTGGCAAATATTTTTGGGTTACCCAAAATTCATAAGGGACTAAAAAAATCCAAGTTTTAGGCTTACTCTGGATGCCAAAAAAAGAGAAACTTGTTTTATTGGTAAATACTTGGATTTTCATCTAAAGAGGAATGCAGTCCTTTCAGTAAATTTGTAAGGTTTCCTGGCAATTTTTATTAAAATTAGATAGGAACATGGCAAAAATTTTCAATAAGAAACCTAAGTTTGTTTTCAAAAGGGATCAATCTTTTATTTTTAAAGACATTTTGGAATATGGAGGTAGGTTGGAGCATCATGCTAGTGTGCACAATTTGGGTAATTTTAAATGTGGCATGTGTTCTCAGTACTCTCATGTGTTGTTGACTGGACATAGTTTCAATTTGAATGAGAAAAATATACAAATTAGAGGTCATTATAATTGTCAGAGTAAAAATGCAGTTTACTTGGCCAAGTGTTTATTATGTCCTGTATTTTATATAAGAAAAACTTGCAGGCATTTTAGAGACAGGATATATGAGCACCTGCTAGACATTAAACATGTTAAAACTACTAATGCCCTTACTAGACATTTGCTGGAATTTAATGGTCATTCTTTTAAGTTTTTGGTAATACAACAAGTAAATGCAGACCAGCAGGGGAGGGTGTTAACTGAATATTGGATATTTGTGAGTGAAAATAGCAACTTAACTTATATGCAACAAGATAGCCAGGTATCAATGAACCTGTGAGTGTTAACTGTGTGTTGAAATTAAATAATATGTTGGGGTAAACTTCATTTTGATATCTTCTGTATTATTTATTCTATTTGTATTGTATTTTTATAGCATATTGATTGTAATATATATATATATATATATATATATATATATATATATATATATATATATATATATATATATATTACTGTCAGAACATCACTGTGGTTTTGAATGACTGCAGCTTTAAATTTGAAATGTCATGTTGATTGGTAAATTAGTATGTGTATTTAAGTGCTGGGTGGGTTAATGAAAATTGTTCTGAAGACATCCCCATAGGAGGGATGAAAGCAATTAACCGTGTATTTTAAAGTGTATTTAATACATTTTTTTATGTTCAGTGTGAACTGTGGCTGGTGTCATCACTTCTGGATTACTTAGTCTGTGGTTGGCTTCATTTGTTAACTGTAGAAGTATTACTTGACACGTTTATACAAAAGGTATGCAAATGGCTTTTACTGATGAATTTAAACTTTTTTGAGCTGTTAACTAAAAAGTGGATATAAAGTCTTACGAAACTTTATGATTCTGGAAGAATGTGTTTTGTTGTCTGCAGCTTTTTAAAACTTTTTCTTGCTTTTTAGCTGTATGACATCACACTGGAAACTTGAAAGTCTAATGTATTTCTGTGTTCTGAAGGAACACTGTTGAAGATTGTAGATTTTCTGAAATAGTGCTAGTCTGTTGATGGTCTTTGAGGCTTTTTCGGAAGTAAGCACTGGTGCTTTGCAATTTGTCTAACAGCTGCAATTACTGTATGTAGAGGTCATCTGTTCTGGCTGTTTTCTGTATGAAGTCTTTTATTGTTGTGTTATCAAAAGTCTTGCTGTTTAAGGAGTAACTATAGTGCTGTTGGCTGTGGTCTTATTCTGTATGGAGTTCACAGTCTCCCATCTGGAAAAGGACAGGTGTGCTGCTGAAAAGTCTGCTATGAAACATTTGCTGTAGTTACACATAGACTGGAAAAAAAGTGTTAAGCTGGCTGCTGCACTTGAAGCTGTATTTGAAAGGGTTAATCACTACAGCTGTGTCTGTAGAAGTTTGAAGAAATGTACAGTATGATGGGTCTGATGAGGGCCGAGTACAGTGATATGATGACCTCATTAGACCTAGATGCCACACACTTATTTATAAGTTGATCAACATAGAATGATTTTCTTAGTACCTTGGACACATATTGGTGGAAGGCTAGGTTACTATATACATGAGTTCCGAGATCCCCTGACTAATAAAGCAACTTTTCAGGGTGTTTTATGTATGACATAGTTACTTGAGGTGGAAGACTTCCATAAAGGTACTATAATGAATTTTTTGATTTGGCACCAAGCATTTGTCTGTATTAACCTTCCTGAAGGCTGTTCTTATTGTGGGGAGCTCAATGCCTGCAATCATCTGTGAACTTGGTTAGCCAGAGACGTTGGCATTGGCTTTGACATCCAAGAAGTAGATGTCAAAGAGGAGTGGGCCTAGCACAGAGCTCTGGAGGACTCAGCTGGTGACTGGCCTCTTCATGGAGGTGGCCTCACCATTTTTAAATTATTGTGGGCCTATCTGTGAGCCAGCTAGCTATTCAGCATGTTATAAAGTGGTTTATACCTAGTTCTAAAAGTTTGATGACAATGCCCAAGTGTGGTATAGTATCAAATGCTTTAGCCAGATCCAGGTAGGTAGCATGACCATTTATCCCTCATTCATTGCCTTAGTGACCTTTTCAAAGAAATCCACCAGATTCATTAAGCATAACCTTCCTTTGACAATGTCAAACTGGGATGCATCCAGTGTCTGGAGGTCTTTTATGTCCTAGTTAATAATTTCCAAGATAAATCTTTCCATGGCTTTGCAGGATTTGTTAAAGGTCCTCCCTTATGAAGGGGAATAACCATCACAATCCTCCATTCATGTGGCACAAAGTCTGTTTTAAGACTATAGTTAAATAATGACTCTAGGGGTCTTGATAAGTCATATTTTAGACTATTCAGAAGACATCCTGGGCTGTTATTGGGGCCCAGCGAGGCCATGTTTATGGCTTTAGTGACTGCATCTAGTACATGATCCCTAGTTACAGTTGCAGGGGCTATGTTTGAAGGTATTTTTGGGAGATGGTTGGGGGTGAGAGCGGGTAAAGTTGGAACTGAACTTATCTGCTAATAGGTTTGCTATATTACCAGGAACAATGAACATGTCACCTTTAACCACCAGTTCAGCACATTGCTCTATGCAGCCCTTGAGGATTCTGCTATAGATGTAGAAGGTTTTATGATTATCTTTCACCTGGGAAGCTATCTTAACATCAGAGGTGGCTTTGCATGACCTAATCAGCCCTCTTAGTGGCCTATTCACTATGATGAGAAAGCTTTTATCTTTATTGGAATTACCCTTTCTGATTTTTGCCATAATGTTGTTTCCTTTGTTGTATATCCTGTTTAATTTGGGATGCCACCAAGCTGGTTTATTTCTGGGGTTTGTCCTAAGCTTACATCTGGTAGGTACAGCAGCCTCTATGTAGCCACTGACATGGTTGTAAAGAGTTTCTGAGAGCAATTCAGCATAGGCTGCTGTGTTCTCTGGGTTTTGAGGGGAACTGAATTTTGACAAACCATCACTTAATAAAAGGTAATTTGCCTTGCAATAACTCCTAACTGCTACTGGTTTTAATGGGATTCTGAGTTGATTTTCTTTCTTTTTGAAGAAGACAGCTATATGTTGGACATTACCAGGGAGAATGAGACATGGGGTGGTGCATGTGCAGCATTCTCCCATATTTGTGAGCATGAGGTCCATTATGTTGAAGCCTTTAATGGGTGTATTCACTATTTGGTCAAGGGTATTTGTGTTTATAAAGTCCAGGAATCTTTGTGCCTGTAGATTTGAGGCCATGTAGGATTCCCAGTCTGTAGAGGGTAATTCAAGTCTCCCGTGAGTATGGTGCTATGTTGAATGTTAAGTGTCTCCAGTAGTTACAAGTATGCATTATGAGCTTCTTGGGATTTTGAGGGTGAGCTATAGCTGGACAGGATATGGTATCAAATTTTGTCTATGGTGATCTGTATGTGGAGGGACTCCAGCATGTCATCCTGTTTGACCACCCACACTGCTTGTTACTGATGTATATTGGGACACCTCCACTTTTATTCCTTGTTTATGCAGCTACTGGTCTAAAAGTGTGGAAGGAACTGAAACCTTGTACTGCTGGGGTACTCTCTGCCACTTTAAACCATGTGTCAGTAACTGCACAGATGTCTATATTCTTGAAAGTGTGGAGGGCTTGGAGGACGTGTATTTTTTTTTTTAATTTAGGCTCCTGACATTGGGCAGTAACATCTTGAGGTTCAGTTGAGTTGATTTTGCTATGTCGGTAGGTTTGTCAATTTGGCATTGACTGAAAAAGGCATTATGGGGATGGCTAGAGTTTTAGCCAGTATTCTTGAGGGGAAAGGTGCAGACCACATCCTTGGCAAAGCAACATGGTCTGTTAATTAACTCTTGTCAAGCTGACAAATACTGGATGCCCTTCGAATGACACCAGAAAAACAGACAGTTGAAATCAATTATTTGCTCATAATGTGGCATCATTCTTGGTGATGGTAAAATGCTGCTCAGTACTAGTCTCATACCAGCCTAAGACACATAGTCTGACATCTCTATAATGTCTCTCTTCTTAAAGTTCAGGGAGGTACATCTCAGGTCATTTACAACTACATGGACTATGATGGAATCATACTGGTACCTGTGGTGAAATAACTTGTGTGTTTGTGATTTGTCACATCATGGCCTCAGATAAGCAACTAACTGTTATCTTCTTCTTGTACAGCCTGGTTAAAAGAGCATCAGTATATGTTGCAATGGAGTCCCCTGTTATGAGATTCCTGGGAAGTTTGTTTGCTTGCCTTATGAGCTTAGTGTTTGGGGTTGAATGAGAGTGACAGTGGTGTTAGCTGGTGTGTTTTCTGAGTGCCTTTGGAATTGCTGAGGCATAGCTTTGACAACAGGTGGTCTAGGTGATCTTTGTTGTTTAGGAAGATTGCTTTTACATGCCCCAGCATACATTAGTCTATTAGTCTATGTTTATGCTGTGTGCTATGTGATGTGGCTGTTGTGTGCCTGGTTTCAAAAACCTGATGTGCATTTGTGTGTGTGAGTTTAGCCTCCAGTGTCATTGGATAAGTATACCTCTCACTTACTGTGCCTGCTTCTTTAAGGATTAAGTGGTTGTCAGTAAACATGTGTCTGCCTCTTTAAGGATTAAGTGGTTGTCAGTAAACAAGAGACAATTTGTACATTGTCTCAAGATGGCCATATCTACCAAGCTGGCTACATAGGAAATTGCATACCCATATTGCCCATTTCTTTGATTTGTGAGCTACAAAGGTGTGGTATATCGGGGTTAGAAGGCTATTAAGGGTGATTTGTTCTACTGACTTTGTTGTTTACATGATACTGAATTCTACTAAAGCTATAGGTATTGCCACTGGCTGCCCAACTAGCTGCTCTGAGCTTATCACTGCACAACATGTTTTAGGGTCTATATTATGATGACGAAAGTTCAGAATTTCGAATGCTCACATTAGCAGAAATTCAAGAACTTGAAATCACTAACCTGGGGGTCTGCACCCCCCACACCCACTACTAAATATATATTGCAACTCTGAGATTGCACTACATTGAGGAAAGGGCAACTATTCCGATCTTCACTGTACTGCGATCAAAAAATAACAACATAGAATTCCTGAATTTCCACTCATGTGAGCATTCGAATTTCTGAACTTTCATCATTATAATATAGGCACTATTTGTGCTATATTGCTGCTTTATAGGGTGGAGTTTTATGGACCATTCTACAAAGAAGATTTGCTTTTTATGTGTTTGCTGGTGTAAAGGACAATGCTAACTCAGGCAATGCACAAAATTTATAGCAGCACCAGAGGTGCCAGAAGATTATGAAGTGTGTGTGTGTGTGTGTGTGGGGGGGGGGGTTGGAGGTCCAGAAAGGCATTTAGTAACCTTGCAAGGGCATTTACATGCTATGTGTTGTGTAGACCATCAACTAGAGTTGCATTGAGTAATTCCACAGAAATTTCATATCAGAATTATAGAGGAAGCTACTACCTTTCTTCACCCTATTTCAAGTGTGAATGGGACTCATGCATTCACCAGAATGCAAGTGCTTGAGCATACCATTCACACAGATAGTCTGTGTATTAGGAACCTGAATGATTATAGGAAAGGGGTAGAGAGAGATTAACAGACAGCTTTAAACACTGGTTTCTGTTTGATTTTGGGGCACTGCAATAATTAAACTACACAGCGATGAACAGCAGTTGTAATTGCTGTATATCATGGACTCAATAGTTTCATTCTGTTTCTGGCCGTAATGCTGACAGCTCACTGTACACTTTATATTATGAATTTAGATATAGCCAAGATAACGTGGATGGATCCAAACTCATTGTACAAGTAGTCCTGATTTGTTATAGTTAGAAATTGACAAAAACTACAGTCCATGCTTCTGCTTTCGTTGACATGTGCAGCTATGGTGGGGGCAATAAAAGCTGGTTTCTGAGTTTGTTTAAAAGAACACAAACACACAGGCACTACAGAAATAAATGTGCACACACACACACACACACACACACACACACACACACACACACACACACACACAGACTTTGATACCTAAATTTTCATTTTGAGTTTTCAATCTAAATAGTACTTCATCTGTAGAAAGCAATATTCTTCTTCATCTGGCAGGGGTCGCCACAGCAGATCAACTGTTTCCATTTCTTCCTGTCCTCTGCATCTTGCTCTGTCACACCAACCACCTGCATGTCCTCTCTCACCACATCCATAACCCTTATCTTAGGCCTTCCTCTTTTCCTGTAACCTGGCAGCTTCATCCTTAGCATCTTTTTCCCAATATACTCTGCATCCATCCTCAACACATGTCCAGACCAACGTAATCTTGCCTCTCTGGCTTTGTCTCCAAACCTTCCAACCTGGGCTGACCCTGTAATATACTTATTCCTAATCTTGTCCATCCTCGTCACACCCAGTGCAAATCTTAACATCTTCATCTCTGCCACATCAAGCTCTGACTCCTGCCTTTTTGTCAATGCTGCTATCTCCAACCCATATAACATAGCTGGTCTCACTACCCTCTTGTAGACCTTCAATTTCACTCTCACTGGTACTCGTCTGTCACAAATCACTCCTGACACTCATCTCCACTCACTCCATCCTGCCTGTACTCTCTTCTTCACCTCTCTTCTACACTCACCATTAGTCTGAACTGCTGATCCCAAGTATTTAAACTCATCCACCTTCGCCACCTCTACTCACTGCATCCTCACCATTCCTCTATCCTCCCTCTCAATCACACACATATATTCTATCTTAGTCCTGCTGACCTTCATTCCTCTTCTCTCTAGAGCATATCTCCACCTCTCCAAGGTCTCCTCCACCTGTTCCCTACTCTCACTACAGCTCACAATGTCATTTGCAAAGATCATAGTCCACAGGGACTCCTGTCTGATCTTGTATGTCAACCTGTTCATCATCATTACAAATAAGAAAGGGCTCAGAGCTGAACCGTGATGTAATCCCACCTCCACCTTAAACGCATCCGTCACTCCCACCGCAGACCTCACCGCTGTCACACTACCCTGTACATATCCTGTACCACTCTTACATACTTGTCTGGCACTCCCGACTTCCTCATATGATACCACAACTCCTCTCTAGGCACCCTGTCATATGTTTTCTCTAAGTCTACAAAAACACAATGCAACGCCTTCTAACATTCTCTGTACTTCTCCATTAACACTCTCAGAGCACACATTGTATCTGTAGTGCTCTTTCCTGACATGAAACCATACTGCTGATCACTAATCATCACGTCCCTTCTTAACCTGGCTTCCACTACTCTTTCCCATAACTTCATGCTGTGACTGATCAATTTAATCCCTCTGTAGTTACTACAGCTCTGCACATCACCCTTATTCTTAAAAATCAGTACC
The DNA here is from genome assembly GCF_019279795.1 of Protopterus annectens. Classification (NCBI taxonomy): domain Eukaryota; kingdom Metazoa; phylum Chordata; order Ceratodontiformes; family Protopteridae; genus Protopterus; species Protopterus annectens. The sequence goes on from NC_056751.1 coordinate 247,295,132, forward strand.
AAAACACTTTTTCTCCATTCCTCAGGCATCCTCTCACTTTCCAAGATTTCTTTAAACAATCTAGTTAAAAACTCCACTGCCATTTCACCTAAACACCTCCATGCTTCCACTGGTATGTCATTTGGACCAACAGCCTTTCCATTCTTCATCCTCTTCATAGCTATCCTTACTTCCTCCTTGCTAATCCACTGCACTTCATGATTCACTATCCACACATCATCCAACCTTCTCTCCCTCTCATTCTCTTCATTCATCAGCCCCTCAAAGTACTCTTTTCATCTGCTCAACACACTCTCCTCGCTTGTGAGCACGTTTCCCTCACTATCCTTTATCACCTTTACCTGCTGCACATCCTTCCTAGCTCGGTCCCTCTGTCTAGCCAGTTGGTACAGGTCCTTTTCTCCCTCCTTAGTGTCCAACCTTTCATACAACTCTTCATATGCCTTATCCTTAGCCTTCACCACCTCTCTCTTTGCCATGCACCTCATCTCCTTATACTCATGTCTACTTTCTTCATCTGTCTGACAGTCCCACTTCTTCTTTGCCAACCTCTTTCTCTGTATAAGCAATAAGGAACTATAATGCATTATTGTGTGTAAACATCTTGAGCTATAGAAACAAGACAAATGGAGAATAAAAAAATCCAACTGCAGAAAAAATGCCATTATCACAGTTCCAGGTGATGTAATTTATAAAAACGTAATGACAATCTCAATGCTTTGGCTGTAGAAAAACCATGGCAGTACTAATCTTTCAAAGGTACTGGAGAGGTTTGACAAAAGAACAATATTCCAGTAATTGCTCAACACCAGAAGGACCTTTTCTAGTGTCCTTAGCTTACTTGTTCTTATCTGGAATTGTTATTTGCTCTGCAGTATAGTGTCTTTGGGCTCTGTTTGGTCAAAGATAAGTGACTGGCTTATAGAACTTAGGTTTTGGGTAACTCCTGCAGCACCTGGTCTATTTGTCATTGGGAAACATCTGCCTTTCCGGATGCCTGCATTAGAGTAGCCAGTTATGTGTAAGATAACAAATATGAGAGGATGCCAAGGATATGGGAGCAAATGTATGTTGGCATGAAGAATACAATTTTGGTGGCATTCTGTCTTTTTTATTGCTTGATAATTGTAGAGCATCAGATATGGACCATGTTTTTTGTTAGAAAGAGTAGGAGTTATATAATATGATGCTTTCATGTACATATACACACACACGCAAAAATGTATAGGCAGTTGGGAGGAGGAGGATCAATTCACCTATAGCATGTCTTTAGTATGACCAAAGAAATTGGAGCACATGACAAATATGTACGCATAAGGATTTGCAAGCTCTTTACAGAAGGTACCCCAGCTGAGTATTGACTAGAGAACCAAGCACTGTCAAGTAGCAATACTAACTGTTATGCCATAATGAAAAAAAAAGCTTTATGGGAAAAAGAGTAGCTAACATTGTGTGCCCCACTCAAAACCCACACCTTTTAGTTCTATATATTATGGCTTATATTGCTTGATTTAACCGTTCTTTTTGGCACAAACCCATACTTAGTGGGAGTGTTTTTTTTTCCTCAAAAATTTCAATAAATGTACAGTGAAGATTTTCATCCAGTCTGTCCACAGAGTATTGGCTGTTTTTCTCTATTTTGCTCTTTGTATTTAAAAGTCCATACTTCCAAAATGGTTTAACATTTATTCATGAAATTTTCAGGGAATGTTATTCACATTATATAAAACTTCACTAAGCTGGGCTCCTAACCTCAAAAACAAAGAAACAGCTGTATTTTGACTTAATGAAAAAATAGTTTTTGAATGTTATGTTTTATGCCTCATCATAAAAAGAGAATTAATACATAACTTTTATATAGAAGCACACATTTATTTTCATTCTAAATCATGTTCATATTATATACTTGCTTTGATAGCTTTTTTTGTTTGTTTTACACTGTAGAGAAATGGCAAGTTAAACATTTTTCTTCAACCATTTTGTAAAAGTTGCACTCTGTCAATTTACAAAAGGCATTCTGGCCTGAATTCTACCCTAACTTCAAATAACAATATCTCTCTACTGTGTCAAGATGCTATGAAATTCTCAGGACATGACCACTTGATAAATCCACTTTCATTATGTTTTGTGTATTGTGACATCTTTTAGAGAAATTCAGAGCACATAAATATGTGTATTTTGCTATAACATATAAAAGTGACAAAAATATTACTTTTTCCTGTAAAAAGTATTATTTTTGGTTTTCATTTCATAAAAACACAATGATATGATTCAAATTCATAATAAGAATTAGCTTCAAAAATGCAAAACATTTTTTTCTAAAATGAATGGCAAAATCAGAGCATTCAATTTGCAATGCAAGTCCATTGGTGGTAGCTAGCAATAAAGGACAATTTCCCTGTGACCATATGAAGTAGTATACAACATTTCTCTAAATAATATATCATGACCCTCAGATACAAAATGCACCTAGCTAGTGGGTTTAGCTATATAGGGCACATATACAGCTGTATCATCATATAATGCAGTTTATTGCATGCGTCTAAATTGGGAGTGGATCACAAGTTCAGTGACAAAAAAAAGCTATTAAAGAGAAATAAGCAGGATTGTTTTCTTCTAACATATAGTCCACACATCAAAGATGTATTTAAGGCCATTATTGTTGTCAGCATACCGAGCAGAGCACCCAGAATAAAAACAAAATATAATACAAAATCTCAGATGGCAGAGGTAAATGCATACAGACTAAAACCACTAAGGCCTGTCTTTGTAAGGTTATATCACTCTTGCCTTAAGACTGTTATGAAATGTTCAGGGCATAACAAGGTAATCGGCTACAAAACACATAGAAGACTCCAGTTCTACTGTCAGAGCTACCAGTGCAGCTCACTTCTGAATTTACCCCATAGCTTTAGTCAACTGAAAGAGAGGCATTGTAGCTATGGTGTGTTACAACTGTAAAATATATGTTTGCCTGGAGCCCTTACTATGTCTAGGCAATTCAGATCCTGTATCATAACTCAAAAGAATAATTTCCTTATTTACAGCCATCTGAGGTCTGTAATTCTTAATAGATTATGACAGGAAAGCTGGAAATAACTTCTGTGAGTCATCAATAACAGTTTATATTTTGCCAGTCCTGCAGCAAAGAGGGATAAAGCCCTAACTACAGTCCAGGTGATCCAGATTCAGTAAGTAGCTTGAGTGTCTGAGGCCCTGACATGGAGAAATGGGCCTGACTATCTGTAGGGGAGAGTGCTCAGCTAGCAGCTCCCAGAAGGGAGTCATGGTCCGTTAGAGGGGAGTTGCCCTCTGAAGGAATATAGAAATGCAATGGAGAAGAAGAGAGAGAAAATAAGAGTAGGTCATTAATAAAACAAACTCCCCACTCACCCCGACAGAAGCATTCACCTGCATAAACCACCAGAATGCCCGTAAGATCCATGCTGGCACCAGCCATGAGCTGCAGAAAGTGCAGGTGATAGATGGAGGTGCTGGTACATCTGGCAGTGGTGGGAAGCACTGGGGCAGCTGGCAAGTATAAAGCAAAGATGGAGAAAAACTAAGTTATATTTTAACAAGGCAGTAAAACAGTACAGCAAGATTAAGTTTAAGTAACACAGAGAGGATGTTTGTGAGAACATATACATGTCCTTTCCTTTCTCATGGAATAGTTAACTTCCTGCTGTTTCAAAGAATAAATTATTTGGGGAACAATTTATGTAAAAAAATAAGTGTAAAAAATCAAAATATCAAACAGTAATTCCGCATAAATATTAGTCCAGTCAGTAATCAACATAACATTTCAGTACTTCATGACACATCTGTCTCTCAAGGCTGGGAAAAACTCACTGGCTATCTTACCATGGAATAAATTCCTTCCAGTCACGGAGATGTACTTCAAGCTCCATATTAAGTCCATTACTGTCTAAAATATTAAAAACAAGATGTATAAATTCATCCGGTTTCCACCTTAGTACAATACACAGGTGAGCCTGCCTTAATCTGAGATGCTAACTCCATTCAAGAGCCTCTCACAAATATACAGCAAGCCTCCACAGCAGTAGAGCAGTTGCTAGTATATTTTTATCCAGTATTAAATGTCAGCAAAACCAAAATCATATTACTGACTAATGAGTTCTATAAAAATCCATAACCTAAACCTTTCCATTAACAGACCCAACAATACAACAATAGAAACATTAGACCATACCATGGGTGTAGTCATTGACTGAAACTTAAGTTTGATAAACCTATGAACTATGCCATCAGCAAATCTCCTCAGAAACTAGATATGTTATATAGAGCAAAACAATTTCCTTCTCAACATACATGGCCCACTATTGTTCACATTTTTACTTCCATCTCTAATATATGCCTCCCCTATCTTACCAATTTTCAAACATCTTAGTTGAGCAAGTTCAAACCTAGCTATAACATTGATAGATTTGCTGCAAATATTCCTCAGAGAACCCATCACTGTCAAACATAAAATTCACTATCTGGATCTAAAAAAGCACAACCTAACCCAATTAAAATGTATACCTATCTTCTGCAGAGCAAAAAAAAAAGTCACCAGTCCAAACATATCTTGGAATCAGATATAATTCTCCAAGTCCATTACAATACCAAAAAAAAAATCGATCTATTATCACCAAAGAAACAAAATTACCAAATGCTATACTATCTCACTGCTAAATTTACAGCCCACTTTAAGCAGGATCCGGAAAAAGCACAACACTGTCCAGACATAACCTGAAACACATTATTGTCTGGACACATTCAAACACTCTTCCTAGCTTCACTGATACTTTTGTCTTTGTCTCTCATTTCTTTCTTGACAAATATCTTAAACCGACTCACATCAGATCTCATTCTCTGCTAATATTTTCTAACCTCTACTTTAGTTTGTTGGGCAGTACGTTATCTTCAGCTCTTCCTTTATGTCGAGCTGATATGTCATTGTAATCCTGGGATGTTTTATTTCTATTTCTGTATTTTTTTTTATTGTATTCTTAAACTACTGTCTTAAGATATTCATATATGGTCTGTTTTATAGTCAACTGTGTAATATGTAGTTACTGAGATTCCCCTCTGGGAGTCCACTGCAAAGGGGCTATGTTGCTTGGACTATCCCCATCAACAAATTAAAATGGAAACACATAAATACCTAAATATTAAATAAAACTCACTAACCACCTACTGAATGCATTTCTTCTAGATACAAATCTGCTAGAACAAATGTCTATTCTCATTGCCAGAACCCACTGTAATGGGACCATAACTCTATACAGAATGTTGGGGGCAGTGTGCCCATTGATGTACGTACATACCATCCCCTCCTTTACAAGTGTATCAAGAAGGAACTTTAACAATCTGTCCATTCCCCAGCATTTCAAGCAATGGTACAACTATCATGGTAGGCACTAAATAGTAGTTCAGCATTAGTGTAAGGAAAAACTCCACTACCTGTACTACTTAAGGTTGCATAAAATGCAGAGGTCACTGTTTTTCCATTCAGTATCTTTGTTTTGCAATCAGCAGGAAAACAGTTCTCCATTCTGAACATTGGAAAGACACAGCATATTTAACAATTATTAGAAAGTTAGATGTTCATTCCTAAAGTAAACTCTTTATTCCATATATAACATATAATGTGTGCCCAGTACCACATGACAACTGAAAAAATCTGAACTAATTAAATCCCAGATATTTTGACACTAGCTGTATTCATACAAGGGAAAATATTAATTTTGGAGCTTATATCCCTCTCCAAGTGATTAATTAAAAAAATGTAATGATGCCCCCTGGTGCAAGAGACCCTAAATCAATAAAGCAACGTACTTCCTGTAAGACTGGACTTAAGACTTTTCTCCCCATTTCACCTACCACCATAATCTCAGTCCATTTTCTTCTCCCAGTGTTCTTGGTCAATTCCTTGCTGCTGTCTGGAGAGCCTTCTCCTGTACCCCAAGTTCTGAAAGCTGGTAAAAGTATGAAACTCCTGTGCAAACAAATACTGTGTGCCGGAATATTTACAATTTGTGAAAAAAGAAAAAAATTCACTTGAATGAAACATTAGAACAGACGTACTCCTACCTGCAGAACTGAAGAGGAAAATGGTTTGCAGGAAACTGACAGACACATTTGGACACTCGCATAAACACAGTCACCTGCACTCCCACACACGTACATGCAGCCACATATAGGTGCACATGTACATACACATATGCAATCATAATCACTCATAAACACATGCATGTGCACACACACACACACACACACACACACACACACACACACACACACACACACACACACACTCTCTCTCTTAAGGATTCTTACATCTCTCTACCGAAAGGACAATTGCACATTTCGTTTTTTTGTCTTTCTTTCTTTTTATTTATTTTTTTAATAATAGTAGAGATTAGCTGTTAGCTGAGAGCACAGTCTAAGATTTCATTTAAAGTGGAGGGGTGCTTGCCCCCTACTCTCACCCTATGGTTCTGGCTCCCTTCAGCAAATCAGAAAAAAACAGAAAACTAACTAATGACTCCTCTGGTCGATAAAATGACTACATTATGAGTTATTTTGTGTATGTCCCAACTCATATAGACTAGGCAAATACCTCCTGCCACAAGATGAAAAACCCAGTAGAAGAGACCCACAAGTGCAATGCTATCCAAATCACTTAAACAACTAGTTGGAAACTCCTTGCTGAAGGCAATTTCAAAACAGTTTTACAGCAGTAACAATGAGAGGAAGAGCAATTTTTTAATAAAAAATTCAGTGAAATGCACGCACATAAAAGCAGGAAACAGTGTTGATCTCTCATAATGCCATGAGTGCAGTTTAACAATCAGAGGTACTTAACTTTGCTTGGATGGCACTGATTACATGTAAAACACTTATAGAATGCAGCCTTAGACTCAAAGCTTTGCTGAGCTCCAGGAAAATAAGCAGGAGCCAATATGTAGTAAAGGAGGGTTACTCAAGAGCAGTACTGGTTTGCTAGTCGTGTACTCAGTATCATCAGTCTGTGAAAATAATGGGTGGGAAGAGCACATAAATAGCTTATACAACAGTCAATAGCAATGGAAGAGAGGAGGGAGGGACTTTGGAAATAAGAGTATTATAAGGGGAGGAGGCCAGAGACACGTCCTTATAAAACAACAACAGTAAAAGATTCAAGATTTCAAGGGAAAAGCAGGCAAGTTAAAAAGGCATTCTGTCAAATAAAGGCAATATTGGAGCTCTTTCAGAAAGTTTAGTTCATTGTCTTACTGGAGGATGGAGCAGACACAGAATGTAACTTTAAGCAGCTAAATGAATAGCAGAGTATAAAAGCACTAAAGCACTAACTGGAGCAGAGACAATTCTCTCACTATTGAACTTCTTCTACAGTTTAAGGCACCAGACTATGCAGAAATTTACCAGTAACACTGTTTATGAAAAAATGCAGTAATAAATGACTAGGGCACTAATCTGGGGGTCTGTATTAATTAACCAAAGATTCACTTCATCAAACCTTTCTTCACTGAACCTTAACCATCGAACGTTTTCATCAAAAACAAATTTAAACTGTGAAACTAAGCACTTGGCCAAAACAACACCGGAACAGACACTACAGTATGTAAAGCCCACCAAAAATCCCCAATGTGGGGGTACTGTGCCCCCCACTACCTATATATAACGACTCTGAGACCCCACTACAGTGGGGAAAAGGGCAAATTTGTGCTTCTGGCCAACTGCTTCTTTTCCTTACATACATTTTTTGCAGATATGAACATTCGCTGAAATGAACGTTCCATGGTTAGGATTTGATGAAGAAGGATTGGCCAAAGTGAACCTTCAATGAATTAATATCTGGCAGTAGAGGTACACAGTCCTGTCACAACTGTGAATTAAAGTACAAGACTAAGGCCCAGCAGGGTTTAAAATACAAATGGTTAGCTTTTACAAGTAATTCTACTTGTGGAAATAGAAGTACAGAATAATAAAGAAAAAAACAGTCTTTACATGACTGCTAATTAAAATACAAGACTAACATCCCAGAACAAACTAAAACATTTCAAACAGATGAAACAGAGTAGAAAAGTACCAAGCATTATCACCATACATGTCACTATAAGTGCAACTTAAATATTTAAGCAGAAGTGAAATAATTAAAATAATTTAATTCCCCTTCCTTTTAGAAGTAACTCACAGTTCTACATCTCTTGAAGTCTCATCAGAGATTTTTCACTGTAAACATTTAACAGAATAATTTAAAGCATTTAAATTTTACTAAGCTATTAAGATTGGTCTGGATTCAGGATAATGTCCCTTGCCATAACAAGATTCAAAACACTTATAGACAGTAAATCGTTAATTCTTTTAATGTTATCTGGAGGGAAATATATCACAAATATATTTCCCTCCAGCATATAGCATGTATAATTCTATCACCAATAGAATTATACATGCTATATGCTTGGAGTGGCCTGCTTAGTATCCCAGATTCCTTTAAATGAGTTGCATACAGTAGGTTAATATAAGAATTTGATGATAACCATTCCAGACGTATTCAAGTATAACTCAAGTTGCAGAGAAAGCAGGTTAGAATTACAGAATGTTATATTACACAGGTATATGGCAGTCAAGAGATTTCTAGGTTCACCATAAGCAGAGTAGACATTTGCTTCAAAATACAAACAAATCATAAGTATGCAACGCATTGATTTATGCTATGTGCCATATGTACTTGTTTCTGTTTATAAACATGTCTGTATGAAAGTCCAAGCAATCCCAGTAGGTCAGAAGTAAACATTATTAAGTAAAGACATTCTTAGAAAGAATAATAAATAGTAGCATTAGACAGAAATGTTAAGCAATATTGGGGAAATGTTACAGAAAATTTAAAACTAAGTAGTAAAGCTAGGATGTATGTAAGTGAAAGGTAGCATGGAAAAGCTTGGAAAGAGATGAATGGGGCAGGTATGGGAGAAGGAACTCCTAAACACTAAGGTAAATGTAAATGTGGAAGTATTTAAAGCTGATTTCACCCACGCTTAAATAAATATTGCAATTTGAATTTGTTCTGAGACAAGATAACTGCGGTAGTTACTGCTGTTTTATCTGCATTCACTGTACACCATAAAGGCTGTAAAAGTACGTTAAGCTGTCCATATATCATGGAAAACAGCGATCTTTTAAAGGATCATTGGAAATACTGAACATGTTTCTTCTGTAGTTGCTGAAAAAAACATACCAAGGGAAATGAAACCTGGAACAATGAACACACAGTATTGAATGAGTATAAGATTAAAGCAATAGCATGTCATTGTTCCAGACAGGATGTTTGGGCTGTACCCTTCCATCTCCTGTCATTTATATATATATATATATATATATATATATATGTATATATATCTATATATATGTATATATATATATATATATATATATATCTACATATATATGTATATAAATAACTCCAAGTGTGCTATACTCCTAGAGGATGAGAACCTACAGGCAAGACTGTAGGTCTGACTACCATCCTTCTCAAATTATAAGTCACAATTATGAGCTTTGCACACACATTCTCTTTAAATATGACAAACTAACATCTAGGCTGAGGTAATGTCTTCAGGTACTGAATATGTAATCACCTTAATAGTGTGCAGGTAGAAGATAAGACAAATGAAGAATGGGTAACACCTTATATTAAATCTGCACTTAGATCTTGTATAGTAATTTATTTAGAATTATTGATCAGGGTAGAACATCAATTCATATTGACTTATTTCAGGTTTAACCGAGGGGGAATGCAGCATTAAGATATAAACTTCAAGTGGCAGCTGCTTGCAAAAACTGAAAAGAAAGGCACATAATGTCACCAGTCCATTGGTGCCGAAAGATAAAACTCTGATTACAGCTCATAACCTGAGTTTAATGAGCAGCTCAGGTACATAATGGAGCTGGAATAGGGGAGGAGAGTAATGATGAGGCAAGACACAGTGACAAGACACATGCTTCAAAGTATAATTCCTGGTAAACATCAGGGATCACATGATGGTGCTGTTTGCAGTGGAGTAGAGCCATGATTACATAGCACATAGTGGCATGGATGCCTAACTTAAAAAAAAAAATCAGGGCCTAAATTGTAAAAACTATGCAGGCCATCTCATAACCTTGTCTCCCTTCTCAATATCATACAGGCTAGGGAGAAGCAACCTCTGCCCCAAGTATACAGCCTCATTAGACACTATTCTGTCAAACATTTTACACTTTTGTAAGTCCAGTGGTGTCATGAACACCCACTCAAGGGAGCTAAATCATCTTTGCAAAATTAATAGAATATGTTCAATGATAGGTATATATTGCAGATAATACCACTGCTATGGAACTGTCTTCCAGTTTATGTATGACAGAGTACTTCTGTTACTCTATTCATGTGCAAGTTGGATGAACAGATGGATAACTGCAAATTATACAATGACCCCCATTAATATTCCAAAACGTGCACGCTGATTGGCCAGCGTGCTTGTTGTAAATCCCACAATATACCAACGGAAAAAAGTCCGGTCGCCCGGACGTTTTTCCTTTGGTATAAAGTGTCCAAAACCTTCTTTTTTTTAATAAATTAAAAAAATGAAAAAAATGGTGCAACGGAGACTTTCTTTTCTCTGTTGCTTCCGTTTCAAAGCATTGATGTACTGGGTATGCGTAGGAACACAAGTCCCATATGCATGCGCAGTACATCAATACAAGGAAGCCGCATACCACCACGGGCGGAAGAACAGTAATTAGCCATTATACAAAGACGTTATTTAAGAAAAGTAAGGGTTTTTTTTCTTAAATAATGTCATTGTATAATAGCAATAACCGACTCCGTGGTTATGGTATATTGAAATTCACCCACGGTTGGATTTATTTCATCACTCGGGCTTCGCTCTCATGATTAAACCACGCCAACTGTGGGTAAATCTTCAATATACCACACCACATCATCGGTTATTGCTTAATTCACTGCTACTTTATCACCACTGGTCCTCACAAATAGGAGAAACATATCAGTAGCCCAACAAACACTTATTTGGACCATCTGTGAATATTTGTATTGCAAAATATACGGTCTAGTAGTTAGCATGGGAATGCAAGGCTAGCCTTCTCAATATCATTACAGATGCTATAATGGTTAAGGTGTTTACCTTACAAACATAAGGTACAAGGTTTGATTCTCATCTTTGAAATGAAAATCGGTTAGGCTTAAAATTGTGCACAAAGGCAGTTAGCGTAATACTTGCCAATGAACCTTACAGTAGAATTCATTTTTTTTTTAGGAAGGGGTTGATATAATGGTTATTTTTCACCTCACAGGTACAAGGTACAGGGTTTGATTCTGACCACTGGTTATTTGCTAGGCGTGTAATAGTCTGCAGACTGACAGCCTAGTATTTACTTAGGTTCACTTACAGAGAACTGTGTAATGCTTTAACAGTGTTTCCCTGCATCCAGAGCCATCCAAGGTAAGATAAGAGTATTTTCTTGATTAACTGCATTTGTACTTGCTCTGTACAGTGATCACTGTTGTTTTTGAGCATTTTTAAAGAAAGTTCAAGAATTTATTTAATTTTGTAGCAAAATAGTAATTTTTGTGTTTGTAGGCTTTTCTAGTCTGTGTGCCTCTAAATGTCTTTGCAGAAGGGTGAATTAGCCAGGGACTTTGTTGTTTAATCTGCACTTCAAAACTGCTTTTGCTGTGCTTTTACATTAAGAGATTCTACCAAGGTCAGCCATCTTGTGGCAGAGTTTTTTTCATGGTGTCTCTAAATTGGGAAGCACTGTAGGAAGCTCAATGTGTGGTTGTTTTTTGGCTAGAGGGCATAGGAGTCAGTTTACCAACTTTTTTATGTACTATAAATCAGGCAAGCTACAAGGCTCTTTGTTCACTTAACAGAGGGCTCTGCAATGTTTTTTCCAGTGTTTCAACTGCATCCAGAGCCATTCAAGCTAAGACATAAATATTTTCTTGAATAACTGCACATGTACTTGCTTTATGCAGTGATCACTATTGTTTTTGAGCATTTTTAAAGAATGTATTTAATTCTGTGTCAAAAATAATTTTGTCTCTGCTTTTTGACTTTTCTAGTCTATGTGCTTCCATGTCCCTTTGCAGAATGGTGACTTAGCTAGGGATTTAGTTGCTTGGTAGCACTTTCTTGTTGAATCTACACTTGAGAGCTGCTTTTGCTGTGCTTTAAAACTAAGAAATTCCAGGAACGGATATCTTGTTGCAGAAGGTGCTTACCTGGTCGCTCTGAGATAGAAAGCACCACAGGAAGCTCAAAGTGTGGTTATTTATTGGCTACAGGACATAGGAGTCAAATTTCAGCCTTTTCTTCTCTGCACATAGCTACCCACTGGGTAGCAGCTGTTAGCACTGAAATTCCAAGATCAGACTTCTTCTGGAGGAAGGTGTTTTCCTGGTCTCTGAGGTGGGAAGCACCCAGGAAGCTCAAAGTGAGGTTATTTATTGGCTGAATGACATCAGACTCAGTTTACAAGCTTCTTCTCTATGCACAGCTGCCCACTGGGTGGCAGTGGTTAAGAGTGCCTTGTATAGCAGCAAATGACTAGACAGTATAATTTACCTGTAAAGTTAGGATTAGATCTGAAACCTGTTAAACAGTGTGGCCTTCTGCAGAGCTAAGCTTAGAGCAGCTATCTTGTGCATCAAACAGCACTACAATATCCTAGCATTATACTGCATCATGCCCTTAACCCTAGAAACTACCCCTGTTAAAACCCAATCCTTAATCTTAAACAGCCAACCCTATTACAGGACAAGAAACACAGATATGAATGCAAGTTCCAAATGTCTCTCTTGCTATCTTGGTAGATTTGGGCATCCTAAGGCAATGTAGCAATTGTATCATGTTCTCAGACAACCAGCTAATCATTAAAGAGAATAACACAGTCTGCAAGAGATGTAAATACACAGCTTTCTTGAAAGCAAGAATCTCACATATAAACACAGCTGTCAGGAATGCCTACACTGTATCCCTCACACATATCATTCACCACACACACACAGATTTTCTTATGCAGAGGTGAGGAGCTAAAAAGAAACCTTCCCAAATCTCAAAGACCTCAAAGGCCACCTTATGGCAACACTGCTCCTCAGCAATCACTGAAGCACACACCAAAGGCAACACTAAACATCTCACATAAGACTACTGCTAATGGTTCCCCAAGTGCAGAGCCCATAAGGTAAGCATATATGTTACCTACTGCTCTAGTCATTGGGGACTCCACTTTACTACACACAGATGCTCCACTCACCAGGCTAGACAAGGAGAAGATAAATGTTAGTTGCCTATCTGGAGCCCGATTCCACAGTATCACATAAGCACTCAAGTTATTACACCCCAGGTACCAATATGATTTGGTCATAGTTCATGTGGGTGTAAATGACATGAGACATACCTCATTGAACTATATAAAAAGACACATAATGGATCTCTTGGAATATGTATCACCAATAGGTATGAGCCCTGCATTAAGCAGCATTCTACCTTCACCAAGGATGATGCCAAAGTCTGAACATAATATGATTGTAATAATTGGCTTAATTTCTGGTTTCACTCCAGGGGCATCCAATATCTGTCAGTATTGGAGAATTCATCTCAGACTTCATGCTCACTCCCCCCAGCTACAGCTGCTGAAATTCCATCTGGCATACTTCACCCAGCTTTCAGCAGGGACCAGGTGCAGGCAGCAGTCACTAAAGCCATGAACACTGCCTCCATGGGTCCCATCAACATCCCTCGTTGCCTCCTGACCAGTCTAAAACATGACCTATAAGGACCATTTGAATAACTCTTCAACTACAGCAGTGAAACAAGCTATGTTCAAAGTGAATGGAAGGCTGAAACACTCATTCCCCCTCCACAAGGTGAACCATCAATTGACCCAGGGAACTACAGACCCATCAGACTGACAAGTATAATATGCAAAGTCATGGAACAAATTATTTTTGAAATGATAAACAAGGACATTGGCACTCTACAGACACTGGATCCATCCCAGTTTGGCTTTGTTAAGGGAACTTCATGTGTACTTAGCCTGGTAGACTTCTTTGTGAGGGACACCAAGGAAATGGAGAAGGGTAAAACAGTGTATACTGTGTTTCTTGACCTGGCTAGGGCATTTGATATAATACCCCACTTGGGCATTGTTAGCAAGTTCTATGAGCTAGGTGTAAACCCTTACATTTCTCACTGGATTGCCAGCTGGCTCACAGACAGGACCCGAGATGTCAGGATTGGACCACCTACACCAAGAGATGGGTCACCAATGGAGTACCCAGGGCCCTGCTCCTGTTTGTCATCTACTTCTTGAAAGTCAAGGCTAACATTAAAGGCCTCTTGCTCACCAAGTTGTCAGATGACTATAAATTAGAAGCTATTATAGATTTCCCAAGACACAAACATCTTGAAAGTGGATTTAACATAGACAAGTGATTGGTGCTAAAGGCAAGGCCTAAAAGTCAATGCCAAAAATGCATTACAGTGACCTTTGGAAAACTGTCAACCCAAGTTAATTGATCCATCATTAAAATGCTCCTAAGAGTTGACCCAATAATAAGGGATCTGGGAATATATGTAGACAGCAGTCTGGCTTTGACCAACATGAAACTAAGATAAGATAATAATAACAGAGTCATTCAATGTCACCCAATTTATAGGTAAGGGTATGGCATTCAGTTCTAATGAAGTTGTAGTACCCACTCTGCTCAGCCCCTATCAGACCTATTGTTGAATAAAATGCCCCCTTTGGCATATATGTAGCCACTTGCAGCAACTGGAATGCTCATGAATGTTTATCACCAAGAGAATTCAGGGCATGAATACCTTGCATTACATTGATTGCCTAAAGGATCTGTCTCTGTATTCAGTCTCCTAGAGGCTGCTGAGTGGAGATCATTGCCCAGGATCACTGCACAGGGCTTCCTCAGATGCTGATGGATGTGTTGCACATGCACAAAACGAACAGCAATTGAAACACTAGATCAATGGATCAGGCTTCACTTCTGATATAAACAGAATATGCTGGAGAGAGATATGTATGTCTCTAAGGATCCCTGCACTATGGAATAGGCTTCTCATCCATGTAAAATAGAGTTCATCTCTGAACCCTTGAAACTTGGATGGGAAAATGTAATTTACCCCATTCTGGCCCATTGTCTCATATGAACAGAGGCCATCAATAAGAAAAGAATTATCCCTAGTAACCCCTCTTACAAATCTTAACTACCTGCCTACTAGCATTTCCTCCCCATGATACTTGGGATCCAAATGGTTTGGCGCCCATGTTTAGGCCTGAAAGGGCTCTAGTGGTTGTTAGCTTAGTAACAAGCTATGAACCTGTAGATTAATTGCATGTTAATCCCTTGAAAACCATGTGAATACTACAAGCAGGAAGAGGATACAGAATGGCTAAAATGAAATTTTCCAATGGCTGTCTGAGTGACAGTTTCAGTGTTTGGCTCTGACCACTGGATTGTATAGGAATATTAGATGGCAGGAAAACCAATGGTCAACAGGCAGTGGTAAGAAAAAGAAGCATACTTCCTTCATCATTTCATTATCATTTTAAGTATTTACCTGTTTTACTTATTTATTCATTTATTATTGTCTAATTTGTGGTGGTGGTGCTGCGGTAGCATTGTTGCCTCACAGTAAGACGTTGTCCTGTTCGATTCTCAGCTAAAGCGTCTTCTGCATGGAGACATGCATGAATAGACGTACCTTTGTTGAAGGTTGTCCGTCAGGGCTGGCAACTCAGTAAGTAAAAATCTACTGCCAATCATTAGCGGACCGGAGTTCCGCTGTGGCGACCCCTAACCGGGAAAAGCCGAAAGACACAACAACATTGTCTAATTTGTTATAATGAAAAGTGGCTTTGCCCATCATGTCAATATGATTTCATATTCCAGTAAGGGTGATTGTCTTCACATTGTAATTTGAAGTGACACCCTGACCCCATGTGCAAAAATGGGGAAAAACGGGTTGTGGCTGGATGGAGAGAGAAAGAAATGAAATAAAATAAAATTCTAGCTGTAAAAGGAAAAGTGCAACCATATACCACTAATCAATACACAAACAAAGCTTTTCTAACAGAGCAGGAGACTCACTGTACTCTAACCAGGTGACAAAAGTCTGGAATCAAATTCCAAGTGAAAAAAGTCAGGTAGACATGCTGCATTACTTTAAATATCGCTGAAGAAACACCTGCGAGATACCTTTTTGTGCTTGAGCACTACGAGCACTACTCCAGGCTACCCCGCCGTACTCAACCTTAACTCCACCATCAAAGGTATACTCCCTTTACTTGACCTTTCTAAACCCTAATCTTACACGTGTAACTTTATATCTGTATCACTAAGAAATCTCACTGTATATTCTCCCACAACTGTCACTTACACTATTCATTTACAGACTGCCACATCAACCTCTACCCAGTTCCTGTCCTACAAAACTTCCATTTCCTAGGTAACAACCACTACCACTGTTTTTCTTTAATATAGGTTTATAGTAGCTGTCTACCTCAATCTACCAAATGTTTCATATAACTACTTCTCTTAAGTTCTACCTCCTGCTAAATCCCTTCCTGCCTTTGCTACCCTTCCCTGTATTTCCAGCTGATAAGCACATTACATCATATATCCACTCCCTAGCTGTTTAATTTCTCCATAACCAACTACCTTACAAAAAATGTGTTTCCCTAAATTCATAGGCTACTGGGTGTTATATAATATGTTCTAGATGGATTCATATAATTGTGTTTTCATGTAAACTCGGTGTATTTTCACAAAATGTTATAGTATTTTTCTAAATATACTTGCTTAATATGTGAAGCTTTTCTTCCTGGTCCTCCACTGAAAATGGGATAAACCCCAGTTGGGACTTGCCAGTAAACAAAAATAAATAAATAAAATACAGACATAAATAAATTAAATAAAATAGATTTATGAGTACACCATAATGAGAATGTTTCCTTAATTATAATGCCAGTACAATGCTTTCTTACATCTTTGGCTTTGCCTGAGAAAAGTATCAGCTTCTTCCTTGTAAGGATCTGCTTTGAGCTTTATTAGTATCCCTTGCTTGTATAGGTTCAGAGGGTCATAGGCATGTATTAGGCTAATGACCACCAGGGCCTTTAAGAGCTTTGCCATATCGTATTTCAAGGTATATTTGAATGATAGGTTTAAATGACCCGCTGAGTGCTTTTGTTCACATTCTGACTCCTTGTTCCAAGCTGCATTAATGAGGTGTGAAATAATCAGCTGTGATTAAATGCACATATAAAAGCATTGACTACAGCCAGTAGTTAGAACCTGATTTGGATCATTGCTTTATTTTCTTTAGTCTATAAAAGTCTGAGATATAGTTAACCCTCCTTACCTACATAATGTCATAGATGAGGTGATCAGTGCCAAAAAATAAATAAACTTCAGATGTCGGCTAAAATGCCAAACTGCTATGCAGAGAAGCTTCAGAAATACCTCCACATAGGGGAAAAAATCCTTACATCTTGTTTTCTCTAAGTGTGTCTCACCCTTCAGACTGCATTGAAAGGAAGGAAAACACAGTTTGAGCTGTGCATAAATGTTAAAATCATATTTTATAATATGGAAAGAAAATACACTAAGGTATCTAATATAACACAGTCTAAAGTTTACATGAAAACACAATTATATGAATCCATCTAGAACACTCTCTTCCTGCTGATATTACTTCAGTTTTCTGAATAAACCAATTCAAAAATAGTCTTAAACAGTACTTTAAAACTCGTTGGCTATGTCCTTGTTCTAACCCTAACTAACCCCTACCCTATAACCATATGTTAAAAGAGGACTGTTTACTACAGTTAGACTGCATGTTATTGTTAGTCTATTACCTGCTTATGCTCTAATATGTGAGATTATATGTATTTTATTGAATGGTAATACTGATATGAATTTGTAAACTGTGCTTATCATGTATAAATGAAATAATTTTCTGCATGTATGTTTGGAGCTTTTCTCCCTGGGCCACCACTGAAAATGGACATGTATCCAGTCGGACTATCCCAGTCAGCAAATGTAAATAAATAAATAAATTACTTAGTTTGAGAAATCTCAGCAAATAACATATGTCCTGTTACTGTATAAGCTGTGTGCTAGCAACTCAGTGTAGTATATGTTGCCTTATGTAGCAGAGTGAACGTTTTATTGTTTTAGATTAGTCTCTTTGGTATAAGTGAACACAATTTACCTTAGAATAGTTTGGTTAACAAGAACTACAGTTGGCTTTTATTCTTCATTTAAAGCTAAATGTATATCTGCTATTTTGTAAAATTGAAAATGGTGTTATAGCATCTGGAAGCTGTAAAACCATAAACATTTCCAATCTTCCTACAGGAGCTAAGAAACCATTCTCTGGCATAGACATTTAGTCTCTGGCTGCAATTGTAACTGTAAGATACAATCTTTATGGCCTAAATTAAGTAATTTCATTTCTTACTATTTTTCAAAGTTAGCTGGACTGAGATTTACCTCTTCTCTTCCAGTATCCTCTGTTAAAACATATACATTTAGTCAATTATAGTACAGTCAGGACCAACTATTATTACAATTTTTTTACACAAGCAACTTTACAAATACATTTTTCAGCACAATCATCTGTACAAATCAGTCTGATATACAAATGACATGTAATTCTTTACAAAATTCCAGCTAGCTATGTTGGCATATGTTACACATCCACTGCCCTTCTTCTCTTGGCATAGCTGGCAATACTTCACATTCTCACAGCCTCCATACCACATACTGTATTTTTTATTAATCTGTTGTGTTACTTAAACAAGTAAATGTTTTGTATAACTTAAAAAATTGGTTATTCTGATAAATTACAAGACATTTCATTTTTTATATAGAGAAGGCAGAAAAGAAGATACACTATGGAAGAATTGCAGGTACAGTTTTGCAGTGAATCTTTCTTTATGCTAGTTCTAATGGACATAAGAAAGACCATGAACTGAAACAAGGATCAGCAGTCAAAGATAACTACATTTGGAACATGAGAAATAGCATCTTGGAATGTATAGAAGTAATGCAAAAATGTCATTTTCTACTCTTCTCATAAACACATATCTAATATTACTTTTGCTTGACCTACTGTGGTACTCATCCCATAAGATTACATTGGAATACACCCGGAATGTCCTGTCAAAAATACAAATACCACTTTCATGAAAATTTCCTTAAATGCCTAATTAATAGTGAGACATGCCCTTGCTGATCTCCTTCTGCACTTGATTAAATATGCTCTAACTACAGGGTATGGCCCTGGGACACAGCTTTAGTGGTGCACCATCACAAAGGAGGACCTACCACAGACCTGGCAAATTACAGGCCCATCAAATTAACTAGTCTTGTTGGTAAGGCAATATAACATAATTTATGACTTCATAAACTACAGTGCTAAAAATCTTGAACAACTGGGCCCACAACAGTTTGGTTTTGTCAAGGGCTGATCATGTCTACTTAACATGGTTAACTTCTTTGAGAATGTTACTAAGACCATGGATACTCAGTCCTCATAGCTTATCTAAATTTGTCTAAGATCTTTGACACTGTACCTCATGCTGGAGGTAGAGCCTTACATGGTAAGATGAATTGCAAATTGTCTGTAGGGTAGAACTTTTCATAATAAAGGTGAAAGGTATTACTTCAGGAAGTAAGAAAGTAACCATTAAGTACAATTCTCAGTATGGGGGCACCTCCTTGGTATATCTGTTACTTATTATAAACCACAATCCCTGAGCTATTGCAAACAAAAGTTGTCAGTGACTGCAAGCTGGGTGACATCTTCTCTCCCTCCATAAAAACAAAAAGAACTAGCTTTTATAAACCAGTGTAATACATTGATTGGCTTCTGACTAAATACAGAAGTGTAGCATGTTTTTATTTGAGAAACTTCCCTCATGTACATCTTGCAATGCAGGCATAAACTACACTCCACATGCTCATTCTAACCTTATGTAAAACATACAGCACAGGCATAAACCACACTCCTCATGCCCAGTCTAACCTCATGTATAGCCTACAGCGCAGGCATAAACCATACACCTCATGCTCAGACTAACCTCATGTACAACTTACATCACAGGTATAAGCCACACTCCTTATGCTCAGTCTAACCTCATGTACAACTTACATCACAGGTATAAACAACACTCCTCATGTTCAGTCTAACCTCATGTACAACGTACGTCACAGGTATAAACCACACTCCTCATGTTCACTCTAACCTCATGTACAACTTACATCACAGGTATAAACCACACTCCTCATGCTCAGTCTAACCTCATTTATAGCTTACAGTGCAGGCATAAACCACACTCCTTGTGCTCAGTCTAACCTCACCCATAACTTACTTCACAGGTATAAACCGCACTCCTTATGCTCAGTCTAACCTCATGTACAACTTACATCACAGGCATAAATCACACTTGTCGTGCTCAATCTAACCTCATGTACAACTTACATCACGGGTATAAACCACACTCCTCGTGCTCAGTCTAACCTCATGTATAGCTTACAGCGCAGGCATAAACCACACTCCTTATGCTCAGTCTAGCCTCATGTACAAGTTACGGCACAGGCATAACTCATCATAGACAGTATAGTCATGGAATTTGTCACCTGTGTTGACAGTTCCATCACTATTGACCCCCCCCCCATGTTGCAACAGTTATCAGGAAATACTCCTATATAAGAGAACTGATTTCCAAAGGTTACCACTGTACTCTGTCCATAGCCGGCCTTAGGCATAGGCAAATTAGGCGGCCGCCTAGGGCCCCGCTTTAGTAGGGACA
This sequence comes from Protopterus annectens, assembly GCF_019279795.1. Classification (NCBI taxonomy): domain Eukaryota; kingdom Metazoa; phylum Chordata; order Ceratodontiformes; family Protopteridae; genus Protopterus; species Protopterus annectens. The sequence continues at coordinate 247,316,042 of NC_056751.1, forward strand.
CTTTTCCAGTATTTATTTGGTATAGGTAGACCAGGATGGGGGCACTGGGTGGTGTGCTGAAGGGTGCCATGGTGCCCTTTTGCCTATGGTAGCAGTTGACCTAAGGCCGCTCCTGACTGTGCCCTAATTATACCGGTTATTGAGTACAGTACCCCCCTTTGTCATGTACATAGCCAAATAAATAATGCAGCTATAAGGGCCCCAAAGGTTCCTGATGAAAAAAGATTATTGTGTAAAAAAAAAAAAAACTTGGCTACCAAGACAGACTATAAACCCTCTCCTTACACTCTGTCTCTTACAGAGTCCTGTGTAGAGATCTATTCCTAGCATTCATAGATCAAAAAGACCCCACCTAATGGATCTCTTATACCTTCACAGGAAAAATAAATACACAAACACCTTTTCCGCACATCTGAAGCACATCCAGCATATAAATAAAGCACATTGGAGGAATAGCTCTATTACTCACTGGTTGCCCCATCTCAAGAACAAAGTGTGACGCCTTTGCATCCAAGTCTAATCTTGGTGATTGGATGAGTACCCATACGTTTATATCCTGCTGAACTGTTTTGCTGTCCTGGAAGTGAAGGGTTCCATCTTCATTGTGGTAACTGGCAAGGCACATGTAGTCTTCCAAATTACTTGTTTTATAGTTCCTATGACCCTATAACCCTGGTTCCATGACTGTTTAAACAGAGGTTTAATCAGTCCCATTTAATCATCTTTTAGGACCATGGACATTAGTAACAGCAATGCTTTGAAATCAGGTTTGAAAGGAGCTGTCTACTTTCACTTCCAGTATTTGGAGATTCGTACCCCAATCCCAAGAGTTATATATACCAATACTTAATTATACAAAATTTGATCAAATGTGAGTTGACTAAATTGAAGTTCAGCAATCATAAATATTTAATATATTCTACCTACAAAATATCAAGGTTTAGTAAGTATTTCTGTCATGCAGGGTACAGAGGTGTGATACATCTGGCAGATTTCAGTGAGGAATTTATCATGCATTCCATAGTTACATTATTTTGTGGTCTTTTCTGCGATTCTTAAGTTATCCCTGATGGGAGGTAAAGACTTCTTTGCCTGTAAAATGGGGTGGCACTGGATACTACAGTAGCAGTGGATCTCTGTACTCTTTGTTTTATCTTACAGACTTGAGTTAGGTTTGGGACTGACGACTGCAAAGCATGGTAAGACATGTACCTAGTAATCCCTGTTGCCAGCAATTGAAATTTGTGAATCAAAAAGCAGAGTTATTATTATTATTGCTGTTGTTATTATTACTATTTCATTAAGTAAGGTCAGCCAGTCAGGAATCTGGATGCATAGTGTTATCTGTATATTAAATGAAGTTAACAGATTGTCCTTAAAGGATCTCGCTATATTAATGATAATAATGGATATGAGAAGTAGTCAAGTTATCTACATGGTAGCAACAATTGCTTTTTGACATTGTTGTGTTTCTCATAAAATGGTTGAGACAGCGTAACTTGTTTGCATAGATTTTTTTTTATTGGAGTTCCATAGAAGTCAGCAGTAGTACCTAGTGTCCATGAATAACTACTATTTAAAGTATTGAATGAAAAAACACTCAGTGTATCTAAAAAAAAAGGATAAATTATGACAAAAAAATACCTAAAACAAACTTTACTGTAAATAAAACGTGAGCACTTCTCATCTTTCACAGAAGGCTTTACTTTGCGCTTTTTATTTATAGCAGAGTTTGTTTTTTGGTATTCCTTAGTGTTTTCTTCTAGATACACTTAGTGTTTTTCATTTTGTTCTTTTCTCTGTTTTGGAGACTAGTAGAATTTTATTTGGTTGGTTACTGTTTGAAGTTCTTAATGAATGAATACAAGCCAACAACAAATATAAATATAATCTTTTTTTGCAGGGTGGCAAACATCTTTGCACCCACCATTTAGGGGTGAGGGAGCTGCCCTTACCACTTTATACATATATAGCAGCAGCGTATTCATACAGCCACAAAAAAAAAAAAGTGAATCATTGAATCACTGCTGACACTATAGTAAGGATTGTAATGATAATGATCTGCTGGGAGAAAAATCGCACAAATTGTTTTAGCAAACCCCGTTTGTCTTCAACTACTTGTACATAAATTATAGCTAGTGTTACAAGATGTTGAATGATTTTTGTCAAATATAATTGGATGATTTTTTATCTCAGGTCTTCCTGGCTTATAGTGGTGAAATATGTTGTTTGTGAGAGAAGTGAGTAACAAAAGGTTTAAAGATCGAGCCTTGACTGACAGCAGTAGTAATTGTTCATGGTATGATAAGCATTGTAAATGGCACAAAAAGGTCAAACAGCCATATAAATAACGATAATCGCAAGAGTACAACACACATCCTACTGGAGGTCAGTGCCAGTATAATGATGAAACAATGTATTCAATAATACACAAAGCTTTCAGCAATTCTCCCTTTCTGAATGTGAATGTGTAACACAACAACAAAGTATTCTTTAAAATATCATTTCAAATTGATCACATGATAAAAACCACCAATAAGGAAATAGTAACAATTAAAATAACTAAAAGCAGCTTAAAGACACAGCACAATATAAAATTGAAATTACATGAAAAAGTTATGTAAAAACTTGGCAGTACATAACATATGTAATATTATAGGTTTATCTACATACTTCTTGAAATAAGTTCCATACTAGTAGCTAGATTTAAACCAGGTGGATTATCAGCATCAAGCTGTAAAATCCAGTTCAGTTCAACAACTTCAGTAAGATTTCAAATGCCACCACCTCTCTTTCTTTTTGCTAATATCTAGATAATCCTAAATGTAAAATTATGCTCTGAGCCCTTCTCTCAAACATGCTTAGCAAGTGAATTAGTAACTATATCTCTGCATATCTCCAGCAGATGTTCAAATACCCTACCTTTAAGTTTTCTGTTACACTTTCCTGCATAAAAGCTTGAGCATGCTATGCAGTTGGCCAAATAAACCACATATTCAGCATTGGAATTTGCATAGCATGAGAAATTAAATGTTCTCTTATTATTCAGATGTATAAACTCTGTTACATTTAAAATAAATTTACAACAGGAACAATTTTAAATTTTCCTCCTATGCAAAGATTCTTGCTTAGGATTCATTTCCCCGTAACAATTTTTTTTTGTTTTAAGTTTTGACAGTTCTTAATTGGGAAGTGCGGCACATCACTTATAAATTTATAAATTTCTGGCTGGGCAGACTAAATATGCCAGTTATCTGGAATTATTTTGGTTATTCCATCAGTTTTAATACTATATTACAAAATTCTACAAAATCCAAACTTGATATGTGTTACAACAGAATAGCAAAATTTGCTAGCAAGGCCAAATTCTCATCCCACCACTATAAGTCTCTGAAACAATTAGGGTGGCTGGAACTCCCCCACTGTCTCTCATTCACCCTACTAACTGCAGTGCACAAAATAATCTACAGACCCACAGACTGTCCTCTCTCAACTCTACTTGCCAAATACCATCCCAGCTGGCATCTAAGATCTGAAAATCATCTACTTCTTAAAGTAGATAAGCCCATCTTACCTGCTGGTCAACTCCTCTATTCCTTCACCATCGCCAAACTATGGAACTCACTTCCACCTTCTATAAGAAACACAGGCAGCACCACCACCTTCAAACAAATACTGAAAAATCATCTCAACTCTTCCTGGCTATGTTCCTGCTCTATAACCTAACCTCTTCACTCTCCTTATATGATTACTAAACTCCTGTCTTTTGCTACTAGTGACTGATGATACTTTCTCCATTTTTATTTTTTATTTTTATTTTCACTTGTTGATACTGGTACAGTAATACTGATTAATATATCACTGTTTATACCTCTCTGATTTAATTCATTGAAATCTGCTTTAATGTATATTTTCTGTATATATTACTGTAATCAAACAAACTAGATTCCTGCTTTTATGTATATATTCTGGATATGTTACTGTATTTACTATCTGTAGCACTATTTCTAATTCTGCACCAATTAATGTTTATATTTTTTCTGTATCTATGTTCTTGTTGGAGCTTTTCTCCCCGGGCCTCCACTGAAAATAGGCTCTTTTACACCTAGTGGACTTCCTGGTAAACAAAGGCAATAAATAAATAAATAATGAGTTACATGTTTAAGTTGTTACTATTTTTTATTATTATTATTATTATTATAATTATTATCATTGCTAATGCCCATAGCCTGACTTCCAGAATGTATAAAATATGGCTTAACCTTAGTTTGTCTTTCAGAAATAACCTGTTGGGAAATATCAGTTAATAATGATTCATCATATTGCCTAA